>NC_056738.1:459243454-459363454 GCF_019279795.1 Protopterus annectens
AAACAGTAAAAATCTTAACTGGAATCTAATTTGAAAACACATTGTATTAATCCTGAAAAAACCTACTCCTTTACTTTATGACATTTGATCCACTATATACATTAAGATGTTAAAAACAGTCCTGCAATATGTTAGCTTTCATTCAGTACACTACTGATTAACACACTGTCATTTATGCCTGGAAAGGTTGTGGTATTTAGCTGCAGCTGTCACACCAACTCTTTAAATTCAAGCAATGTATCCAAATCTCCACCTGTGTCAGCCCTGACTACCCTATGAATTATTAAAAACAAAATTCTTAAACCCATCACATTACGCCCTATGTTGATACAAAGCACTAGTTAACTTATTATTTTTCCTTTCTTTCAATTTTCTGTTTTACCAACATAAAACCCCTTACATGCTGTGCATGCTGCAAGGTAAACCACCCCAAAAGTATCACAATTGCACCTACTGGGACATGAAAGGGTCCTATCAAAAGCTTAAACTGTTATATATGGGCCTTCATTAATGAACCTACAAAATTTGCAATGCTCACACTTAAACGTATGATTGTTGCCATAGTGGGTGTGTTGTATAAATGTGTAGCATTCGAAAAGACTCTTGATTGTTTTCCCCTTGCTGAAAACAATAGATGGGTGCTCACCTAAGATATGTTTCAAGTCATCATTAAAGACCAAATTCCAGTTTTTCTTAATGTAGCCAACATATCAATGCACATAACAACTGAACGGAATAATGAAATACCCATTAAGTGGAACACTAGTGCACCTATTGTCTATTTGGGTTTGAGAATCGTAGCACTCACCTTCACATTTAGCATTTAATATGGGTGCAAACCTAGGATTAATGAGCACCTATATGACATCAAAAAGAATAAGTTAACCAATGTTTTTCTTTTACAATTGATAGGGTAATGAGGGTTGACACAGATGGAGATTTGGACACATTGCCTGAATTTAAAGAGTTGGTGTGGAAGTTGCGGCTAATTGCAACAATGTTTGTGGGCATAAATGATAGTGTGTCAATCAGTAGTGTATTCAAAATGAAAGCTAGCATATTGTAAGACTGTTGCTAACATCTTAGTGTATATAGCTGATCAAATGTCATAAAGTGAAGGAGTAGGTTTTTTCGGGTTTAATACAATTTAATTGTTTTCAAATTAGATTTGGATTAAGATGGTTATTGTTTTTTGATCACATTTTTTAATAACATTTATAGTTAGCACTTAAGGAAATATATTAATTATTCATGAGAAAATGTTGTGATTGGTGCAGTGATGTATGTAAATGGTAGTGTTTTATGTATGTTAATAACTCTGAAGAAGTCCTTTTTTGGACAAAACTGGCTATGTCACTGTATCAAGCCTGGTTAACTTGTCTCTGGAATGTGTAAATCTGCTAGGTAGCCTACTATGTAATTTTATCTGATTCTCTCATTGAATAACACTACCTGATGATTTGTTATAATGTTTGCTCTTCTAATCACTGAAAATATTATATATGTAATTTGTATTGTCTGCCCATCTAATCTCTGTAAATAATATATTTATTTGTTATTTGTAATATGTGACATGTTATGATGATTTATTATTCCATGGAGCGTTTCTCCGTGGACCTCCGCTGAAAATGGGCATGCATCCAGTCAGACTATGCCGGTCAACAAATGTAAAATAAAAGTAAATACAATTATTAACATTTCACTTCATATTAAACAAATAGTGTGGATCCTTCAAGCATGTCATTCCTTTTGTGCGTGTAATATAAATTTAATGCCATCACTGATGGCAGAAAACAGATTTTTTGTTGAACTTATTTGATTAAGCCAGTCACCAGTACAGTTATATATATATATCTTATCACAAGCAGCATCCCACATGGGTTTACTATCACAATTTTGAAGGCAAGAGTCTAGAAAATCATAATAATGAGACCCTAATTTCAAAAGACCAAAATGCTGAACACCACAATATTGAACTCCCCTGCAGGACCCATATTTGCACTCATTCCTGAGTTCACACCCCTGCAGGACTGATGTTAACACTTGATCCTAGGTCACACCCCCTATAGGACTAATGTTGGCACTCAGTCCTAGTTCACGCATCTGCAGTACCAAAGTTAGCACTAGTACTCGATCCTAGTTCACAGTGCTGCAAGACCAATTTTAGCACTCATTCCTAGGTTCACACCTCTACAGGACCCATGTTAGCATGCAATCATAGTTCACACACCTGCAGTACCAAAGTTAGCAATTTATCCTAGCTCACGCCCCTTCAGGATCAAAGTTAAAACTAGATCTTAGTTCATACTGCTGCAAGACCCATTTTAGCAATCATTCCTGGGTTCACACCACTGCAGGACTCATGTTAGCACTCATTCCTGGATTCACACCCCTGCAGGTGCAATGCTAGCACTCTGTCCTAGCTCACACCCTGCAGGACCGATGTTGGTATTCACTCCTATTCCTAGTTTACACTGCTGCAGGACCCATTTTAGCACTCATTCCTGGATTCACACCCCTGCAGGACTAATGTTAGCATTCGGTCCTAGTTCATATGCCTACAGGACTATTGTTAGCACTCAGTCCTAATTTACACCCCTACAGGACTCATGTTACCACTTATTCCTGGGTTCATACCATTTCAGGACTGATGTTAGTACGCTATCCTAGTTCACACCCCTGCAGGATTCATGTTACCACTCTATTCTAGTTCACACCCCTGCAGGATCCATGTTACCACTCTATCCAAGTTCACACCCCTGCAGAACTTATTTTAGCACTCTATCCTAGTTTACACCCTGCAGGACAGATCTTAGTATCCATTCCTAGTTTACACTGCTGCAGGACCCATTTTAGCACTCATTCCTGGATTCACATCCTTGCAAGACTAATGTTAACACTCAATTCCAGTTCAGCCACCTGCAGGACGTATGTTAGCACTCATTCCTAGGTTCAGTCTGGTATGGAAGGATTTAGTATTAAAGATTTCTAGACATTGTGGTCTTCAGTATTTTGGTCTTTTGATTTTATAGTTTTGAAATTATGATTTTCAAGATTGTGGGCTTCTGGATTATGATAGTAAACATCTTACATGTATAGAAAAGTAAAGCTCAGACTGAAGGAGTTAACAGAAAGTATGTGCTTCTTTTTTTCATTTGAAACAGTGTGTTATTATTTGGGAAACAGATAAAAATTAATTTTTATTTAACATTTATTAACCGGGAAAGTCCAACTCAGAATGAAGCCATTTTTCAGCAGAGGCCCGTGGAAGAAACTTTCCAGACACATGTCTTTGAAATGTGGGAGGAAAACATAGAACCCAGAGGAAACCCACACAAATGCAGGGAGAAAATGCAGACTCCATTCAGAAGGCAGTCAGATGAGAATTGAACTAGAGAACCTCTTACTATGAGGCGACAAAACTACCACTGCACTACTGCACTGACAGTGATTTAATTGTTGCATTAGGAGTTGCTAATAATGATAAAGTAAGTCATTTGTTGCATTAAACAAATATAAAGAGCTGTCAGAAATTATTTGCTCTATGCATTTCATAAAAAATGCAAAAAAAAATAATAAAAAAAAACATTTCTGTGACAGTTTTATTATGGGAAATTGGTGCTACTGCTAACTTTCAAAAGCAGTAATGTTGTTTCAGACGCAGGTCTGAAATATTTAAGAAAACAGCTTAACTCATACAAAATGGTGAAAATTCCAAACTGCTCATTCTAAAAAGTTACCAAACACCATACCACAGTACCATTCCATAGTACAGGAATACTGGATGATTTAATTATATTATATTGATAGTAATGCTTTGTAAATGTGGACATATTTATGTTATGCATTGTTTATTTGAATTTGCATGCACGCATGCTTTGATCAGAAGGATATCAAAGTGGTTGTGGCTAATTTTCAGTGGAACCCAGGAATAAAAGGTCTTCATGAATGCCATATGCATAAAATAGACAAAGTCATGCAGTGGAAGGAAAGGACATAAAACATCAATCAGATCCTATACAGGTTTTGTGGATCATGTCATATAGAAAAATATGTGACACAGGAAGTCATATGATAAAACATGAAGTAATACTTATGCTGAAATGCAGTATACTTTTCCATGAAGTTTTAACAACGCATGTGAGAAAAGATGCCACAGAAAAAATTACCAGCAGTGTTATAGTTATGAGGAAAGTAAGACAGCAGTCTAATAAAATATAAAGCTAAGCTGACTATGAGTTGGTGTTAATTTTAACAGCATAATGGGTAGTAAGTAAAATGTTTGTAAAGACCTTTTCTGCGTGTACAGAAAGTGTTTTCTTAAAACATGCAATGTCATGGAACATCTAATTTGGAGATAAAGCTGGTTATAGCTGGAAAAATTTCTGAGATGGGCTCCACAAAAGGAAATGAAGTTTTTGGCTTTTTTATTAGGTGTTTACTTGCTGAACTAAGATTTCTGGATGGATTATACAGTTTAATGAGTTAGTGAGAGCATAGGGTACAGATGTTAGTAGGCATAATTAAATAAATGACTGTCAAATCTGAGCACATGATTCTAGAATGGTATAAAAGTGGACAATCCCAGCATACTGGAAAGTGACACATTCGAAAACTATAAATGTGTGTGCACTTGCAATAAAGAAGTACATAACAGAGAGAGCATTGCAAATCCCATAAACTTTAGCAATGATAGACAGATCATGTGGTGAATATGGTGCATGTAGGTACCACATGCCTAGACAGGCTTTATGCATAAGGATCAAGAGATCCTTGATATCAGTACAGTGTAGATAGTGATGTACTGGATACAGGGTAGATATGGATATACTGAATACAATGTAGACAGGGATGTAATAGATACATTGTGAGATAGGGATGTACTGAATACAATGTAGATAGGGATATAATGGATGCGGTGTAGGTAGGGATGTACTGGATACAGTGTAGATAGGGATATACTGAATACAATGTAGACAGGGATGTAATAGATACATTGTGAGATAAGGATGTACTGAATACAATGTAGATAGGGATATAATGGATGCAGTGTAGGTAGGGATGTACTGGATACCATATGAGGCATGTGTGATGTGGGATGTTGGGCTGATACATGCTGCTGGAGACTAACATTCTGGCAGCCCTGTACACCAAAGCTACAGGGGCATTCCACTAGTCTGCATATGATACACTAGCTATAGTTCAGGTTAGGGCTGTTGCATAAGGGGAATACATCATATTCCCTTATAGTCACCATGCATGCATTAAGTAAGATCGCACATCAGACAGTCTTGTGAAGCATAATGTATTGTACCTGCACAGTCATACTAACCCTGTGAGGAATGCAGGGAGTCCCATATGAGAAGAGGATGAAGCTTCATTCCATCAGTTAACTCCATTACACTGGTAAATGGATATCATTATCACAAAACACTGTCAGAACACCATAATGCCCACATCTGTGAGATGAGTACCCTATGTCAAGCATTTATGCAGCATCACTACCCATTGGGTGTGGTATTAGTAAGTATATGAACCATACAGAATACTTGTAAGACTAAAAAAAATGTTTACAGGGATGTCAGAAAGTAAGAACTAGTAAAATAAACTCTTTATTTATCCTAATGTTGACCATTCAGTTTAATGATGGATGTTGACTCTTCTCCCATATTTCCGGTGGTATGGTGAGGAGCAGTATAGCCAAGCATGTACCATGAGACAAAACATGTTTCAGTATCCTGAAGTTATAGTTTAGATCTCTTGATACCTGACAGGCTATGAAGCAGTACTCACTAAAGAAGCGCCTGCAAATGTTCTTAGCCTGCCATACTGAATAATTGTAGCTGCAACGGAGGTTGGCAGCTGGGCACCACACTACAGGCATTGTGTAAGAGGAAGAGTAATGCAGTGCACAACAGAAGGATGAAGAAGCAGAGGAAGCACTAACACCATCACACATTTTAGAACAGGAGTGTCATGCTTGCATACTGCCCTTTAGTTGCCATTGGATGTACTTGTATGCATCATAACATGTGGCAGGTGTGAGCAGTAGAGCATGAAAATGTACTTCCATTTTGAGAACACATGACTAATTGGTTTTGACCAGAGATACTGGATTAAAGTTGTTGTAGTTCATAGAGCTTTATCTGTTCCATAGACTTCCAGTTTACAGAGTGAGAGGAACATAGTGTAGGAGAGACAAGCATATCTCTCAACTGGTCAGATTATTATTTCACATTTTTGATCTGCTCCTTATAAAATGTGTGGTTTTCTGAGAAGTCACTGAGAATAAAAGTCACAAAATAATGACCGAAATTTGAGTTTTAGACTTCATATCCTACAGAAAATGCATGCTAACTGAAATCATTTTATTTTAGTAACTTTCTAAGTTTATAAGAGCAGTATTTAAAATCTGAAGCTATTTTGGGCCTTTGTCACCCTATTATTTTAGCTTTTGTCCAGATTTCTTGCACTGAGAGGTTGAGATGTATCAGAGACAAGTGTTCTGTAGCTCTGAAAACTGTAATGCACTTTTTGCTGTCCAGCAAGTCTTGGTAGTACATAGGGCTTTAGCTACTTCTGTCTACTGCAAGATAAAAACAAGAAAAGAAAAAGATCCTGTGACAGCACAAAGTGTTTTACAAATCTGAAAGCTGTGGCACACATTGTGCTGACTCCGTGTCCGGAAATAAAGTATGTTTGTTCTGTTATAGTTTTAAAACTTCATGTGCTTCATGCTGCCACACACAATTTTAAAACTTTATGTGTTTCATGCGGCCAGACACAGTTTTAAAACTTGATGTGCTTCATGCTGCCACACACAATTTTAAAACTTGAGGTACTTCATGTGGCCACACACAGAGAGAAACGCGTCAGCCTGAAGTGAATTTCAGTTTTAAAGCTGTTTGAGCTTCCAGAAACTGCTCTGTAGTGGATGATTTTTAAACATTTAAACTGTACTGCAAGACTGTAGTTTAACAGCACTGAAAGGTACTTACCAAACTTTGTTAAGCATTTGTTTATGACAGAAAGTTAAGAGCAAACAAAAAAAAACAGAAATGAGGTAATATGATCATATTGATAATTTTTTAAACACTTTTATTACATCCCTATATAATGACATAGGTACACATGCATCAATAGAAAGGAAAACAAACCATATTAAAATGTTTCATTATTTGCATGCATTATACATGTTTTCTTTTTGAGATTTAACATTTAGTCCAACATTACTTCAATTTCTTTCTACCACTGTATTTTTTTTTTCAAAGCAGCAGACAAACCATTAAGTGAAGTGTTCAAAGGGTTAGAAGCATTACAAAATATATTTGCAACAATTATTACAACACAACTTATGAATGATCATTATTTTTTTTAAATATATATATATATATATATATATATATATATATATATATATATATATATATATATATCCTGACCTTCTGACCAGGATAGTGGACAGATCAAAAAAAGGACCTATTTCAGTCTCTGCCTGAGCTTGCAAGAGCAGAAAAGTCTACAGAATGTAAAAAAAAATTAAATAGTTCTCAAAAGTGAGTAAATGTTTTGTTCACTAATATAAATAAATGTATGAATACAATGCAGTGAACAAAAGGCATGCATACCATATGGAAAGCATACATTTCAAAGGTTACAAAATGTTGCATGCCAGAGAATACCAATATTCTACCTTAAAGCTATACACATTTCCATGGTTACAGTGGTAGCATAGTAATTGGCTACATACAGATAACATACACATTATGGAGATTTAGCAAAAGAGTAAATTATTATGAACAGGATTAGATCCAAGTAAAAAAAATAAGCTAGACATAATTACCTAGAAAGGAGAGCTTATATTATGAGCTATACATAAAATTGAATGATCTGCCTTTTAAGAATAACTTTCAGTATAAAGTGGGACTTGTTAATGGTTTTACTATTTCTGATTTTCGGAGTCAATTCATCCCTGAGTTCTGGGGATGTGACCTCAGAGCTGATTTGTATAAGCAGTTGTAGTGTGTGGGGTGCAGGGAGAGGCTTATTCCTTACAAAAATGCTTTTGTGTATGATTTTTTTAGTTGAAGATGCTGTTTGCATTTGGGAGTTTTTGCTTACTTGTGATTGCACTTGTTAAGTGCTCACAAATGAGACAATGGCCCCAATTCCAAAAGACTTGCTCTCAGAGTAAGTGACCACTTACACTGAGAGCAGGTGTTTTGGAATCTATCTCCCAGTATAAGCCTAATTATAGATAGGACTTATACTGAAGTAAGTTACTATGGGAGCAAGTCTTTGGAATCAGGGCAGACTTGTACTCAGGGCAGCTCTTTTGCAATCTGGCCTGAAATCTTGCCAGGGATGAGTTGATAGCTTGTCAGGGAGCCAATGTTCCTGTTTGGGTAACACTAAAATGAAACAATATATATAGTTACTAAGAATAATTGTCCTTTGTGATCTGGAGTAGAACAATAAGATAGTAGGGAGAGTCCATATTCAATATGGGTAAGGAGAACATTTTTACTACATGACTATTGTCACTGTGAGATGAGGGAAAATGAGTGATTATGTAAGAAAAGCACAGAGAATGATTGATTTTAAACATGAAAAAAGTAATGTGATTAGACATAAAGAGGGGTCCAGATACAGATCTAAACATTTTTATGTAGAACTGGCCTCCATGAGATTGCTCCTGTAGGAAAAGCAGGGAGAAGGGCTAAGGGTAAAGCTTGGTTTAGTACTAATGCCAAAAATCCGACTTTTCTTCTGCTTATGAGCATTTCTTTGGAAAACAAGCAATTACTGAGATATCTGAGGTGATTTAATAGCTTATTTCTTATGGAACTGATGGACATAGAAGTTCTCAAGGTGACTAGATCATCAACATAGAGAATAAAGCTGGATAAATATAGTTCTGAGTGTAGTGAATTACTGATCATTGAAACAAGGAGTGGACGGAGTACTGACCACTGTGGTAGTGCAGAAAGAATGAGTACCTTTGAAGAGATATTAGATCCACTTTTAACCACAAAGGACCATTTTGAAAGATTACTACTAAATCAAATTATTGTAGAAGTGCCAGAAGATAAGCAGTGAAGACAGCCGATTAATAGACTGTGGTTGACTAGATCAAAAGTTTTGTAAGTTTGACAAATGGCACCAATTGACTGTCCAGAATAGATGGCTGTGATATTATGGTTTATGATAGTTGAGTGCTGTAAATGTACTTTTGCTAGGAATGAAAAAGTATTGATTTCTTGAGAGGAAGTTAAATTTCATTTGGTTGTCAGGGTTTGATTACAGATGTCTCTTTCAAAAATCTCAGTGAAAGAGCAGAGTTCAGTGAAAATTATTAACTGATCTGGGTGACTTTGGTGGTAGTGTTATAATGGGTGTTTTCCACAGAGAAGGAATCTGCAGTGTGCATATGTGAGTAAAGAGAAAGTAAACTTTCTAAAGGACATGTTCTTTGTAATATTTTATAAACCACGGAAAAAGTAAGTCTGAAAAACACTGCCACACTTAGGTAGAAACTAAGCCAGTATGCACTCCTTGATGTTCCAAGCATTTCAGTTTTATGTGGAAAATATCATGGTGTACTGAATAGGACAAATGAATTTAACAGTTGTGCAGCTACCCATTGGATATGCAAGGAGTATCCTGTGTTCATTTGGTAGAATTGCTGCCGGTCACTAAAGCATATCCCAAAGCAGACTAAGCCAGAATGATATAATTTCATATGACTGCCCTGACACCAGTAATTAACACAGTATTGACACTTCAAGTATATTAAAAATATATTATAGCAGTGAGTACTACTTGTATTTCATGCGCAAAATAAAACATGGTGTGGCAACCATTTGAAATATAGTGAGTCCTGAAACATGGAGTCTGAATAGCTGAAAAAACAGACTTAGATATACTAAGTCGAAGAAGGACATTTTTCAGAATATTCCCTTTTCTTTGAGGTGTGGTGATCTAGGAGTTGGTATATATAAGTTCAGGGAGCAGAGGGGCTTGACCCCTGCAAAAAAAGAAGTTTAAAGGAGAAGAGCACTGTTCAAGATTTGCACTTCTTAGGCAGATTCAGCCTTTTTTTCTGGGGTGTTGGCACTTGACATTTGGAATGATGACATTTTAACAGGGAGCTCCATGATGTACTCTGTGAATTATACTACTTGGTTCAGTTTATTCTGTCATGGCTGCCAAAGCATTGGACTATATGAGTACATAATATCATGCATTCATGGGATGCACCTTGTGTTTAAAGTATGCATCATGGGGGTCATGGACAGACCCAGCATGTCATGTCTCTCAGCTATCCACCATCTTCAGAAACATTTTTTGTTTTGTGTCAAAGTGTTTTTTTACTCCCAAAATGTACAGCTGTGTGAGTAAAATATAACAATTACAGTCAATCACAGCCATTAAATAGCATTGTTTAAAACTTCTTCTTCTTTTAGTAGACAGCATATTTAATGCATCTTATTTTCAGGGAAAATATATATGCATAACGGCTTATTCTGTTAGTATTATGGATAGCACAAATCCCTGATTAAAAAATTTGTGCTTGATTATTGGGGTAAGAAGATAAAAGGCTTGCAATATAGTCACACTGGACAAGTCTTTCCGAGTCAGATCCCTTTATAATACCTGACATATGCTCGATCCATGCTATACAAAATGCAACTCCTTTGACCAGACCACAAGAAGTACTTTATCTGTGCCTTCAGTGTGTTACTGGTGCCCACAAAGCACTCTTCTTGAAGAAAATACTTTTAAATGTATATAACAGGCTTATGATGGCTAGAAAGAAATGTCTGTCAGCTTTATCTGAAACAGATCAAGGGTATAGACAGACATCTCTGAGAAACATTATGACTTACAGAGGCCAGGAAATGTCTATAGTTGTTGAAGTTAGTGTCTAAAACAGTGACGTTTAAATAATTTGACCCCGGATTCATGAAGCTTGGCGAAGGCCGACGTAAGGCCTGCACCGCCATGCGCATATATATGGTTTAGTAGCGCCATATGCATATTAATGTAGGTGCGCTGCCACCACATCCACATGCATAGGAAACGTGTGCGAGTGCATGGGCATTTCTAAGTTGCAGCCGGAGGCGTGTCAATGTCGGGCTGTCGATGAGCAACCTAAACTGCTGAATATTATAGTCTGCCTGCAATAGTAATTGCACCTATCAGTGTCTGTGGATAAGGAAACATATGCAAAGCATGCAAGACAGTTCCTGGCCACACAAAAATGAGAATCAAACAGAAATGCACGCAACACAATATGAGTTTCCATCCTTGGAACAAATGATATTTAAAATCGTGGTGTCCGTGAATGTACTGCACTGTAAGTAGTTATACCCAGTGGAAGTGAAGCGCATCATGTCAGCGCGATGCCAATACACACTTGCAGCCCCATGGGCAGGGTCACCAGCAGTCCCACATTGGTAGTAATAGTACACATCTGGGCAGTTGTGGCCATATAGCAATCGTAAAGAAACCTGACAGTCCATATTGTATACCAAAATCACACAAACATATGAATATTAAAATGTGCTATACACATGAACAGGAACGTAACCGGCACATACACATAGGATGGTATATGCGGAACCGGAACATCCAAATGCAGAACCCATGCATGCATAATGCAATACGCAACCTCCCCTGTATAGCACATAACCCGCACCCATGTCCGAATGTCCACCAAATCCAGCTACCAGCCTTGCGCAGCCATACACCTACACATAGCAAGTATTACCCATATGTAGTAGGAAGTATCGCCTAGGCAGTGTCAGGATTGCAAACTATGTATCCCACGCTTGTAAACATCCCATCACAGTTTCAGAATCCAAATGCCCGCGTCATGTTTTGGCAAATGTGTGTACATCCCACGTGGGATAAGTAACCTGTTTAAATATCAGAGTTGTTTACACGCCACGATGTCTAGTACTGTACACATCTGGACAAAAGTTGTATGTGTAGTCACAGTACTGTTCAGTTTCTAGACAGACATGCAAAACATACTACGCAGGACGGAACACCTGTCCACCATGCAGGTCTCCCCGCATGAATTATCGACAGAATATATTCTACTCAATCACATACCGACACCACACCTCTCAACCTATTACAGCAACAAAATCTGGACAAAGCCTAAAATTATGGGCGGGCAAATAGGGACAGATGTAAATACTGCTCTCACAAACTTCGAAAGTTCACAGAATAATAGTATGTACATTAGCATGAAATGTTGTGAAGGATGTGGGGTAGTCCCCGAGTATTACAGAGGTCCATACATATTTACAGTAACAAACCTTTACATTTGTTTACTGTACTACTGCATACCTGTAGTTAATTCATGTCCAAAATAATAATCCTTGTATGAATGAATACAGGAAATAGTCAAATGTGAATGGGAACACCCCTCACCGTGGATTATGTATTGTAACCACCCCCACCCATATTATGTATTGCCAACATAAAAAGCTGCTGACAGGTGCCCAAACACCTGTGTCTGTAAATACAGGTAAAATGTATAAAATGGACAAACTCTTTAACACCTGCATACAGGGTACAGGGTTCAAGCCTGAGGCATTCCTACCACACCACCATAAGCACCTGAGCATTTTCACACACACACACACACACACACTCTCCAGTAAAGCACAAGCGCCATACACAAACTCCAGTAAAGCACAAGCGCCATACACAAACTCCAGTAAAGCACAAGCGCCATACACAAACTCCAGTAAAGCACAAGCACCATACACAAAGAAAAATAAACATTGTAAATTGAAAGGCACCTTACCTGAATCCTGAATGAATACATCCAGAGTTAACGTCCATTACAATCCATACATCCTTTCCGGCGCCAATACTGAAGACCAGCGAGATCCACATGCTCCTTCCCGGCCCGACGAGATCCCTGAGGCACTGTCCCGAGTCCCTGCTGCTCCTCTTGCAGTCGGATCGTCCCATAATCCTGGCGGTCTGTGCACTGTAAAAGTGCACAGGCGGCTCCTTGTGTCCCCTATGGGGCGGCGGGCTGCCCTGAGCATGCGCATAGACCGATAAGCCGGGACTCGGTCTGTCGCGAGAATCCGAATTTTAAAAAAATATTTTTTTTATTTTTTCATTTCTTTTTCTTTCTTTTTTTCTTTTTGAGGGGGCTGCAGTCCGGCAGCCCTATGCCACGAGCCGCCCCTGATTGGGTGTGGTATTAGTAAGTATATGAACCATACAGAATACTTGTAAGACTAAAAAAAATGTTTACAGGGATGTCAGAAAGTAAGAACTAGTAAAATAAACTCTTTATTTATCCTAATGTTGACCATTCAGTTTAATGATGGATGTTGACTCTTCTCCCATATTTCCGGTGGTATGGTGAGGAGCAGTATAGCCAAGCATGTACCATGAGACAAAACATGTTTCAGTATCCTGAAGTTATAGTTTAGATCTCTTGATACCTGACAGGCTATGAAGCAGTACTCACTAAAGAAGCGTCTGCAAATGTTCTTAGCCTGCGTCATACTGAATAATTGTAGCTGCAACGGAGGTTGGCAGCTGGGCACCACACTACAGGCATTGTGTAAGAGGAAGAGTAATGCAGTGCACAACAGAAGGATGAAGAAGCAGAGGAAGCACTAACACCATCACACATTTTAGAACAGGAGTGTCATGCTTGCATACTGCCCTTTAGTTGCCATTGGATGTACTTGTATGCATCATAACATGTGGCAGGTGTGAGCAGTAGAGCGCATGAAAAATGTACTTCCATTTTGAGAACACATGACTAATTGGTTTTGACCAGAGATACTGGATTAAAGTTGTTGTAGTTCATAGAGCTTTATCTGTTCCATAGACTTCCAGTTTACAGAGTGAGAGGAACATAGTGTAGGAGAGACAAGCATATCTCTCAACTGGTCAGATTATTATTTCACATTTTTGATCTGCTCCTTATAAAATGTGTGGTTTTCTGAGAAGTCACTGAGAATAAAAGTCACAAAATAATGACCGAAATTTGAGTTTTAGACTTCATATCCTACAGAAAATGCATGCTAACTGAAATCATTTTATTTTAGTAACTTTCTAAGTTTATAAGAGCAGTATTTAAAATCTGAAGCTATTTTGGGCCTTTGTCACCCTATTATTTTAGCTTTTGTCCAGATTTCTTGCACTGAGAGGTTGAGATGTATCAGAGACAAGTGTTCTGTAGCTCTGAAAACTGTAATGCACTTTTGCTGTCCAGCAAGTCTTGGTAGTACATAGGGCTTTAGCTACTTCTGTCTACTGCAAGATAAAAACAAGAAAAGAAAAAGATCCTGTGACAGCACAAAGTGTTTTACAAATCTGAAAGCTGTGGCACACATTGTGCTGACTCCGTGTCCGGAAATAAAGTATGTTTGTTCTGTTATAGTTTTAAAACTTCATGTGCTTCATGCTGCCACACACAATTTTAAAACTTTATGTGTTTCATGCGGCCAGACACAGTTTTAAAACTTGATGTGCTTCATGCTGCCACACACAATTTTAAAACTTGAGGTACTTCATGTGGCCACACACAGAGAAACGTCAGCCTGAAGTGAATTTCAGTTTTAAAGCTGTTTGAGCTTCCAGAAACTGCTCTGTAGTGGATGATTTTTAAACATTTAAACTGTACTGCAAGACTGTAGTTTAACAGCACTGAAAGGTACTTACCAAACTTTGTTAAGCATTTGTTTATGACAGAAAGTTAAGAGCAAACAAAAAAAAACAGAAATGAGGTAATATGATCATATTGATAATTTTTTAAACACTTTTATTACATCCCTATATAATGACATAGGTACACATGCATCAATAGAAAGGAAAACAAACCATATTAAAATGTTTCATTATTTGCATGCATTATACATGTTTTCTTTTTGAGATTTAACATTTAGTCCAACATTACTTCAATTTCTTTCTACCACTGTATTTTTTTTTTCAAAGCAGCAGACAAACCATTAAGTGAAGTGTTCAAAGGGTTAGAAGCATTACAAAATATATTTGCAACAATTATTACAACACAACTTATGAATGATCATTATTTTTTTTAAATATATATATATATATATATATATATATATATATATATATATATATATATATATATCCTGACCTTCTGACCAGGATAGTGGACAGATCAAAAAAAGGACCTATTTCAGTCTCTGCCTGAGCTTGCAAGAGCAGAAAAGTCTACAGAATGTAAAAAAAATTAAATAGTTCTCAAAAGTGAGTAAATGTTTTGTTCACTAATATAAATAAATGTATGAATACAATGCAGTGAACAAAAGGCATGCATACCATATGGAAAGCATACATTTCAAAGGTTACAAAATGTTGCATGCCAGAGAATACCAATATTCTACCTTAAAGCTATACACATTTCCATGGTTACAGTGGTAGCATAGTAATTGGCTACATACAGATAACATACACATTATGGAGATTTAGCAAAAGAGTAAATTATTATGAACAGGATTAGATCCAAGTAAAAAAAATAAGCTAGACATAATTACCTAGAAAGGAGAGCTTATATTATGAGCTATACATAAAATTGAATGATCTGCCTTTTAAGAATAACTTTCAGTATAAAGTGGGACTTGTTAATGGTTTTACTATTTCTGATTTTCGGAGTCAATTCATCCCTGAGTTCTGGGGATGTGACCTCAGAGCTGATTTGTATAAGCAGTTGTAGTGTGTGGGGTGCAGGGAGAGGCTTATTCCTTACAAAAATGCTTTTGTGTATGATTTTTTTAGTTGAAGATGCTGTTTGCATTTGGGAGTTTTTGCTTACTTGTGATTGCACTTGTTAAGTGCTCACAAATGAGACAATGGCCCCAATTCCAAAAGACTTGCTCTCAGAGTAAGTGACCACTTACACTGAGAGCAGGTGTTTTGGAATCTATCTCCCAGTATAAGCCTAATTATAGATAGGACTTATACTGAAGTAAGTTACTATGGGAGCAAGTCTTTTGGAATCAGGGCAGACTTGTACTCAGGGCAGCTCTTTTGCAATCTGGCCTGAAATCTTGCCAGGGATGAGTTGATAGCTTGTCAGGGAGCCAATGTTCCTGTTTGGGTAACACTAAAATGAAACAATATATATAGTTACTAAGAATAATTGTCCTTTGTGATCTGGAGTAGAACAATAAGATAGTAGGGAGAGTCCATATTCAATATGGGTAAGGAGAACATTTTTACTACATGACTATTGTCACTGTGAGATGAGGGAAAATGAGTGATTATGTAAGAAAAGCACAGAGAATGATTGATTTTAAACATGAAAAAAGTAATGTGATTAGACATAAAGAGGGGTCCAGATACAGATCTAAACATTTTTATGTAGAACTGGCCTCCATGAGATTGCTCCTGTAGGAAAAGCAGGGAGAAGGGCTAAGGGTAAAGCTTGGTTTAGTACTAATGCCAAAAATCCGACTTTTCTTCTGCTTATGAGCATTTCTTTGGAAAACAAGCAATTACTGAGATATCTGAGGTGATTTAATAGCTTATTTCTTATGGAACTGATGGACATAGAAGTTCTCAAGGTGACTAGATCATCAACATAGAGAATAAAGCTGGATAAATATAGTTCTGAGTGTAGTGAATTACTGATCATTGAAACAAGGAGTGGACGGAGTACTGACCACTGTGGTAGTGCAGAAAGAATGAGTACCTTTGAAGAGATATTAGATCCACTTTTAACCACAAAGGACCATTTTGAAAGATTACTACTAAATCAAATTATTGTAGAAGTGCCAGAAGATAAGCAGTGAAGACAGCCGATTAATAGACTGTGGTTGACTAGATCAAAAGTTTTTGTAAGTTTGACAAAATGGCACCAATTGGACTGTCCAGAATAGATGGCTGTGATATTATGGTTTATGATAGTTGAGTGCTGTAAATGTACTTTTGCTAGGAATGAAAAAGTATTGATTTCTTGAGAGGAAGTTAAATTTCATTTGGTTGTCAGGGTTTGATTACAGATGTCTCTTTCAAAAATCTCAGTGAAAGAGCAGAGATCAGTGAAAAATTATTAACTGATCTGGGTGACTTTGGTGGTAGTGTTATAATGGGTGTTTTCCACAGAGAAGGGAATCTGCAGTGTGCATATGTGAGTAAAGAGAAAGTAAACTTTCTAAAGGACATGTTCTTTGTAATATTTTATAAACCACGGAAAAAGTAAGTCTGAAAAACACTGCCACACTTAGGTAGAAACTAAGCCAGTATGCACTCCTTGATGTTCCAAGCATTTCAGTTTTATGTGGAAAATATCATGGTGTACTGAATAGGACAAATGAATTTAACAGTTGTGCAGCTACCCATTGGATATGCAAGGAGTATCCTGTGTTCATTTGGTAGAATTGCTGCCGGTCACTAAAGCATATCCCAAAGCAGACTAAGCCAGAATGATATAATTTCATATGACTGCCCTGACACCAGTAATTAACACAGTATTGACACTTCAAGTATATTAAAAATATATTATAGCAGTGAGTACTACTTGTATTTCATCATAAAATAAAACATGGTGTGGCAACCATTTGAAATATAGTGAGTCCTGAAACATGGAGTCTGAATAGCTGAAAAAACAGACTTAGATATACTAAGTCGAAGAAGGACATTTTTCAGAATATTCCCTTTTCTTTGAGGTGTGGTGATCTAGGAGTTGGTATATATAAGTTCAGGGAGCAGAGGGGCTTGACCCCTGCAAAAAAAGAAGTTTAAAGGAGAAGAGCACTGTTCAAGATTTGCACTTCTTAGGCAGATTCAGCCTTTTTTTCTGGGGTGTTGGCACTTGACATTTGGAATGATGACATTTTAACAGGGAGCTCCATGATGTACTCTGTGAATTATACTACTTGGTTCAGTTTATTCTGTCATGGCTGCCAAAGCATTGGACTATATGAGTACATAATATCATGCATTCATGGGATGCACCTTGTGTTTAAAGTATGCATCATGGGGGTCATGGACAGACCCAGCATGTCATGTCTCTCAGCTATCCACCATCTTCAGAAACATTTTTTGTTTTGTGTCAAAGTGTTTTTTTACTCCCAAAATGTACAGCTGTGTGAGTAAAATATAACAATTACAGTCAATCACAGCCATTAAATAGCATTGTTTAAAACTTCTTCTTCTTTTAGTAGACAGCATATTTTAATGCATCTTATTTTCAGGGAAAATATATATGCGTACACGGCTTATTCTGTTAGTATTATGGATAGCACAAATCCCTGATTAAAAAATTTGTGCTTGATTATTGGGGTAAGAAGATAAAAGGCTTGCAATATAGTCATACTGGACAAGTCTTTCCGAGTCAGATCCCTTATAATACCTGACATATGTCGATCCATGCTATACAAAATGCAACTCCTTTGACCAGGCCACAAGAAGTACTTTATCTGTGCCTTCAGTGTGTTACTGGTGCCCACAAAGCACTCTTCTTGAAGAAAATACTTTTAAATGTATATAACAGGCTTATGATGGCTAGAAAGAAATGTCTGTCAGCTTTATCTGAAACAGATCAAGGGTATAGACAGACATCTCTGAGAAACATTATGACTTACAGAGGCCAGGAAATGTCTATAGTTGTTGAAGTTAGTGTCTAAAACAGTGACGTTTAAATAATTTGACCCCGGGATTCATGAAGCTTGGCGCAAGGCCGACGTAAGGCCTGCACCGGCCATGCGGCATATATATGGTTTAGTAGCGCCATATGCATATTAATGTAGGTGCGCTGCCACCACATCCACATGCATAGGAAACGTGTGCGAGTGCATGGGGCATTTCTAAGTTGCAGCCGGAGGCGTGTCAATGTCGGCTGTCGATGAGCAACCTAAACTGCTGAATATTATAGTCTGCCTGCAATAGTAATTGCACCTATCAGTGTCTGTGGATAAGGAAACATATGCAAAGCATGCAAGACAGTTCCTGGCCACACAAAAATGAGAATCAAACAGAAATGCACGCAACACAATATGAGTTTCCATCCTTGGAACAAATGATATTTAAAATCGTGTGTCCGTAATGTATTGCACTGTAAGTAGTTATACCCAGTGGAAGTGAAGCGCATCATGTCAGCGCGATGCCAATACACACTTCCAGCCCCATGGGCAGGGTCACCAGCAGTCCCACATTGGTAGTTATAGTACACAGCTGGGCAGTTGTGGCCATATAACAATCGTAAAGAAACCTGACAGTCCATATTGTATACCAAAATCACACAAACATATGAATATTAAAATGTGCTATACACATGAACAGGAACGTAACCGGCACATACACATAGGATGGTATATGTGGAACCGGGACATCCAAATGCAGAACCCATGCATGCATAATGCAATACGCAACCTCCCCTGTATAGCACATAACCCGCACCCATGTCCAAATGTCCACCAAATCCAGCTACCAGCCTTGCGCAGCCATACACCTACACATAGCAAGTATTACCCATATGTAGTAGGAAGTATCGCCCTAGGCAGTGTCAGGATTGCAAACTATGTATCCCACGTTTGTAAACATCCCATCACAGTTTCGTAAATCCAAATGCCCGCGCGTTCATGTTTTGGCAAAATGTGTGTACATCCCACGTGGGATAAGTAACCTGTTTAAATATCAGAGTTGTTTACACGCCACGATGTCTAGTACTGTACACATCTGGACAAAAGTTGTATGTGTAGTCACAGTACTGTTCAGTTTCTAGACAGACATGCAAAACATACTACGCAGGACGGAACACCTGTCCACCATGCAGGTCTCCCCGCATGAATTATCGACAGAATATATTCTACTCAATCACATACCGACACCACACCTCTCAACCTATTACAGCAACAAAATCTGGACAAAGCCTAAAATTATGGGCGGGCAAATAGGGACAGATGTAAATACTGCTCTCACAAACTTCGAAAGTTCACAGAATAATAGTATGTACATTAGCATGAAATGTTGTGAAGGATGTGGGGTAGTCCCCGAGTATTACAGAGGTCCATACATATTTACAGTAACAAACCTTTACATTTGTTTACTGTACTACTGCATACCTGTAGTTAATTCATGTCCAAAATAATAATCCTTGTATGAATGAATACAGGAAATAGTCAAATGTGAATGGGAACACCCCTCACCGTGGATTATGTATTGTAACCACCCCCACCCATATTATGTATTGCCAACATAAAAAGCTGCTGACAGGTGCCCAAACACCTGTGTCTGTAAATACAGGTAAAATGTATAAAATGGACAAACTCTGTCCATGTGCTTTGTCTGACATTTGAACATGGTCAGGGCAGTGCCGTTCACCAGGTGGACAAGCCTAAACCCAGATCACCACATGAACACTCTGACAATCAAAGACTTGTATGTGCCAGGACTATAAGCCTTGGAGTTCTGAATATCCCTGGAGTGATTAAATATGCAGCGTGGGTCCAGAGCAGTAGGGAATAGGGAATGTGTAATATGTAGTACCGCATTTTTCCCAGCAGGAGAATGGATGCCTGTGTTGTAAGTGAAGCGATGAGGCATATGTTAATGTAGCTATGTACTATGGGTATGCATATAAATGAGTCAGAACACCAATAGTATAGTGGTTACAGCATCCGGCCAACGTGAATGCAGTCCCGGTTCAACTACGACTACAGCACATATAATGTTAAAGTGTAATGAATGCGTCTGTGCTGTACATTTAAATATGTAAAGGTGAACGTGTGTTTCGCATATGTCCGTTAACCGGATTACAGATATTTTACTGGTACTTTCACAAGTAATAAAGCCCACGTAAGCACAAAGACTTAGTAAACATATGTAACCCACAATAAGGATATGCAAGTGTGCCTGCGCGTGTGTAATCCGCTCACAGCATAGCAAATGAATGCTGTTTTCTACACGTGTTATTTCTATATATGGATATATACATTTGTGTATAGATATATATCCACACACTTAAACTAAATAAATATATGAAATAAAGAATGTACAGACATATATATATATATATATATATATATATATATATATATATATATATATATATATACAAACACATACAACATTAATTGATATATACATAACAAAACATATAAACATATGTCCTTGTAGATATAACACATGTACATAAATAGGTTACATATGGATAGACATACAGACATGCAATAAAGGTAAATACACTGCTGCTTTCCAAACCATTGCCCGGAAAGTACCAGTGTGCCAGATCTGCAAGTTCTACTCTTTAAACATGGATATAGGTGTCCTTTGCAGGACCCCAAAAATTGTGAATCTATACAGGCACTGTCCTGTAATGATTGCTGCAAAGAAGTGTCATCCGCAACTACAATATAGTTGTATATGCAATGGTAGCTTGTGCAAGTGTAATAATACATGGGTTGACAGAATGTATGACATATGTCCCGATACGCGGAGAGTGGATAGTGCTTAGAAGTGTCTTCATACTTTATTATCGCTCACATTAAATATGTCTTATGACTACTGTGGAGGGGTGTCAGGTATGGGAATCATTGGTATGCAATAATGGGCCTAGGTGCCTAGGTGTTGGTTGGCACAGATTTATTAGGTCCGCCCCATGGGAGTGATTAATATTCCTATGTGTGTATAGCACATGCCTATATCTCCCAAAAATGAAGAACCCATCTACTGGATATTGTGTAAACCATTGGGGGAAGACGTAGGGACTTATATCAGTGTCTTGTAAGCGATTATCATGGACGTACATGCGTACGACTAAGATGGTAACCATACCTCTCAACCTTTCAGAATAAGACATCTGGACAAAGGCATTTTAAAATAAGTACAAATAGGGAATATTTTAAATATTCCTCTTACAAAGTTACAACGTTGATAGAGTAATGGATCATTCATTAGTATGAATGTTTTGAGGGTTATTAATTATAAACTACTAATGTCTGTCATTATTGTCTAACTCCACAGTCCCTAATGACTTGCCACTAAATTACCAGAAAGGCACAATATTATGAAAAAAGGAACAAAATTATAAGTCTAAGTTCGGGACATTTACCCAAAATGTGTACAGTTGAGAGGTATGAAGGTAACCCTGTCCTAAATAAATGTACAGAACTAGTGAGATTAGGTGGACAGGTGTGAAGAAAGACGTGATGACAAATGACAAAACATGTATAAGTCAAAAGCATGTACCTCAATAAATGTGATGAATACGTATACCCTGTGATAGTCAATGTGGAACGTTAATAGAAACAAAATAAATGTGTCCCTCAGGGTGTTATGCAATGTCCCCGATAGTGTTCAGTCTCCCACATTCGCATGTGAGTTCTGCCACTGACGGAAAGCGCAAATACCGGCAAACACATAAGGTAGATGATAGCAGAATATGTTTTGATTAGCAGCTGTTGGCTTTTGTGAGGAACACAACACTCTGGGCGGGTGTGTCCTACAAAAGGAATGTAATGGCATCTGGCCTGTGATTTCTTCATATATTGTGTGTAGTGGTGTAATAAAATGATATATCTGGTATCAGAAACAGATACATATTATAGGAAACAGTATTATCGACTATACTACTACAAGAAAAATCTGAATGTATGAAAAGTGCTGAAGCAGTCAGTTTAGTATTGACCGCAGGTATGTGTTGACTTGTCAAATGTCACAGCTGTATATATAGTCCCTATAGGGCTGTCACCTCTACAAATGATGAAAGTGGGAGCTGCTCTGTAGAAATGTCAGACGTAGCAGGTCAAAACATACCTACAGCCATGCATACTCCATAAATAGACATATTAGCACACAGCAAAGCTTAGGCCAGGATTCATGAAGCCTTGGCCGGCGTGTATGAATAGAGTAAGAGTAGAGCAAGGCAAGATGTCTGCTGAGCTAGTCAGCAATATCCTGTAGGGGCATGTAAGACAGCCCCTAAAACGAACGTTGCACGGACAATGTTAGGATATGCAAATTACCCCATTTGTAGGTGAAAGCTATGCAAATGATGAAAGATTTGCGATACATGAAACAGTAAGCTGTCCGTCCAAGTGTAGAGTTATGTGCAGAAATGTACCCGGATGTTAACTGAGTAACATTCTGCAAGTAGCTAAACGGAATGTTAGTTAAAAGTTAGTTCGCCATGCAGGTGAATGGCAAGCTGAAGACAACATGGCTACTGAGTAGTGGTTGCTATGTGTGGAAGCGCACTTTCAGAGATGTAACCAAGCATTAGTAGGCAATCCTATGCAACTGAGGCTGAGGATAGTGAATCACAATTTGTCATGCCATATGGGCCAAGCCTCTACAGTGTAAGAGTAGGTTAAGGGGACTATCAGCGTAGAAGATAGGTGACAACATGAGTGTGTATGTATAAAACACTGTAATCTTATTGGAGCAGTGTGTCACATGTTTGCTGTCAGTTACTCATCAGTGGAAGAGGCGTGTTATGATTTATCCTAGGTAAAGTCAGGAAACTGATGGTGTATGCCATGGATATCACTGAAGTTTCTTGCAAACCTGCTTACAGTGTGTTTGCGCCTGTGCGCTCCTGTAAGCCCGAGTAAGCATGTGTGCACGCGTGTCTTCCCGTGTGCGCATGTTGAAGAACGAGTAAGCTAGTCTAAGATTGTTGAAGCCCGTGTAATGTCGTGTAAGCCAGTGTAAGTGTTTGTATGCATGTATAAGCCTGTGTGCACGCGTGGAAGCAGATGTGCACTTTACTGTGCTCCTATGCGCAGCGCTGCTCACTGTGGAAACAGACAGTGAAAAGGAAGGTAAACAAATAGCAGTAAGTTAACCAAGGAGAACTACCACAGCTAGCATGTGAAAACAATCAGAATGAGCATATTACACAGCCAGTACAGTAGGTCAGCACAGCACAGCACTTACAACTCTACAAACAGCATTCCACCATGTTTTTCTTAAACACACTGCAACACTGTAGTATACTAAGAGAAGTGAAAACTGAAAAAGCTTAACTGAGACAACATAATGTTAGGGGCTGCCATTGCTATTATACGTCAACATATGCAACATGCGGAGGGTTGTGCCAATGTGAATGCTGCTCAGCAACACACAGTGAGTAGACGGAGAAGAGTGTGCAGGCACAGGGTAACCTACCAGGGGCTACATGAGCCGGAGATAGTAGAGCGCTATAGAGTGGACAGAGACCTCCTGCAAAAGATTGCGGAGCTGTGCAGGCCATGTCTCACACACAGAACCAACAGAGGGAAACCCATTCCAGTGGAAACCAAGGTATGTGTTGCCCTAAGGATACAAGCAACAGGTACCTTCCAGAGATTAACTGGTGATATGATGTGGATTTCACAAACATCAGCATCCAGGGTACTGCACCATTTCCTGAATGCCATGTCAGCACATGTCAGTGATCATGTATATATCCCCAATTCCCGTGAGGTATTGGGCAGCAATATGTGTCTTTTCCACACAATAGTGGAATACCCTGAGTACTGGGTGCAATACACTGCACGCACATATGCATCAAAGCACCAGCCAGTGAGTGTGGTAGGGCCTACATCAACCACAAGGGCTTCCCCTCCATGAAGTGGCGGTTTGTGTGTGATGGCCAGCCCATAATACTGAATGTGTGTGCTGGATGCCCTGGAAGCTGCAATGCTTCCTATAAGTGGCATCTGACGCAGCTGTACAAAACATTTGGCAATGGGGACAACCCTCATGGTCACCTAGTGGGGGATGCTGGATGTGCAGTTCAACTGTGGCTGATGACACACATCAGAAATGCACACACACATGAACAGGAATGCCATAATGAGGCACACGCACAAACAGAAAATGTAATCTAGCATGTGTTTGTGTTGCTCAAGTCACAGTTCTGGTGCCTGGACACATCTGGTGGAGCATTAAAGCACTTGTCAACTACATGTACCAGAATTGTCTGTGGCCTAGGTCATCTGTGTCACAAACACACACACACATGACAGTTTATATACATAGTGTGAGTGACTGTTCATGTATGTGTTTTACTGCAGAACAGTTCAAACACAGCAAACTCTGTCAATAATGGACAGTCATCATAGTTGTACAACCACCTTGGTGGATATGCATGCAGACCTTTCATTGCTTATGTGATACAGTGATGCACCCCATAATACCATTGTAAATGCAAATATCAAATGACAAATGACATAGCACTTGTCTATATGTACACATTGTTACCCATTATACATATTGGGGTATAATACCTATGTGTTACTGTTGGTATAGTATGTGTAGTAAATGTGGATAACTTAACTCTTTTTAGCCTTATAGGTTTACAGCATGGGTTGGATAACACGTATCTGTCTGTATGATACCCTTGTGTAGAATAACTGTGTCATGTGGAGAATGCAAAGTCTGTCAATAATGGACAGTCATCATAGTTGTACAACCACCTTGGTGGATATGCATGCAGACCTTTCATTGCTTATGTGATACAGTGATGCACCCGATAATACCATTGTAAATGCAAATATCAAATGACAAATGACATAGCACTTGTCTATATGTACACATTGTTACCCATTATACATATTGGGGTATAATACCTATGTGTTACTGTTGGTATAGTATGTGTAGTAAATGTGGATAACTTAACTCTTTTTAGCCTTATAGGTTTACAGCATGGGTTGGATAACACGTATCTGTCTGTATGATACCCTTGTGTAGAATAACTGTGTCATATGGAGAATGCATTGTAGGCCACATTATGAATTTCCAGATGTGGACAGGAATATCCCTATTGTCTTTGCCTGTAACTAACATGGCTATATGTCAAACAGTAATGGTCCCAGCAATGTGTGGCGGTCAATACCAGTGCTTACTGGTATAGTATAGTAAATGAAGGATCCACATGTTACTGTGTGTCCTACATGTGTGGGTCATTTGTGAAGATATCATATAACAATTGGTTATTCAGACTGTTGAGGTCGTGTCTACTACCATAATGCAAAACAATCACAGATAGTAACAATATCACCCACAGCACCGTGTAAAACCATATCAATCACACATGTGTAGACAAGTACAACAATATGTATATTATAATGCATACTGGCTACCAATGGAAACTATGAAGTGTGAACAGTGTGTAATATAGGGCATGTCACCATTCCAATGTGTCCACTATACATGTACATGCAGACAGTGCACCTTCACCATGTTCACAAATAAATACATGAAACTCTGTACTACGCACATCACACACGTACTGCACACTCTGAAACACATGCTGCCAATACTACACACGTCAGTCAAATGGCACATGGATAGATAATAAATCTTCAGAATTAACAGTGCTATACACTATACTACATTGATGATCATAGCTGTAATGCATCATGCCTGCTTACATACACCTAGAAGGAAATCACACTTTGTGTTAACAACATGTTAACATTATTACAGTGCTATGAAGCCACCCTGTGCATCAGCACCATGTTAGTCTGTTCCTGCATCAATGTTACACATTACAAGAGGTGGCACAGGTGTCATATGCACAGGGTATGTTGTTTCTTTTCCAGAGCCTGTCATTGAGCCATCCAATCAACATGTATGTATTTGTGTGTGTGTGAGGGACAACAGTTTTTGCATGGCCCAATGTTGATGCAATGTGTGTGTGTATGTGTTATCCCTAGCTGTTTGTTTTATGTGTGTGTCTGCATGTACACAGTTTCAGCATGTGTCAGCCATATACAGGAGGTTGTGGGACAGTCACAAACTGTACCTGCCAGGCTGTACAGATCGCCATTTCTGGCCATGGATACCCCTCCATGCATTCAACAATATTCCAGTCCTGCACCTGGCAATGTATACACATAATTCTTGGGATCTGTATCACAACCTGTGGATAAATGGGAGTCAGTAATGTTAACCTGATTTGCATAGTATTGTCATTTAATACATAGTTATATGAGCCATACTCATCCTCCAAAGTAATAACCACTGCTGACTGTTGCTGAGATGTGCACACGACCATTTAACGGTGCTGTACTATCATTGTTTTCAATGTCCCTTGTAATACCTAGCAACAAAACAACTGGTCACTACACAACTATAACTCAGGATCACTAGAGCACACAGTATGTGCATTATCACAGAGCCATAGCAGATTTAGATACATCCAAGGTGATCATGTACAGATAATGCAGCACATTCAATAGTGCTAATATCCACATACATATTACATACATATCTATATATATATATACATATACATATATATATATATATATATATATATATATATATATATATATATATACACACACACACACAGACACACACACACTTGGCAGGGTTGGGATTAGAACACAGACCTAACTACCTTATCACACTACAGCATTACACATGTACAGAACATGCTACCGTGATTACTAGATCACAGCAGTCACACAGGCATACGTCTAGCTTGCTGACATCAGCATCAAAGGCAAAGACGCTGTACGGATTCTATGGAGAGTGAATAGTGTAAAAGCAATGTACTGTTGTCATGCAGCAGGAACCCCCCCCCCCCCACACACACACACACACATGGCAGGATTATGATTAGAGCACAGACCTAACTACCTTATCACACTACAGCATTACGCATTTACAGAATGCGCTACTGAGATTACCGAACACAGCACTCCCAGAGGCATACATCTAGGTGGGTGACATCATCCGCAAAGGCAAAGACGCTGATAGGGAATGTATGTGGTGTGAGGCATCTAAAAGCATTACTGTGTCCCCAGGCAGCTGGAAACACACACACACAAACACAGAGGCACACACTTGACAGGGCTGGGAGTTGAACAAGCACCTAACTACCTTATCACACTACAGCATTACGCATTTACAGAACGCGCTACGGAGATTACTGAACACAGCACTCCCAGAGGCATACTTCTAGGTGGGTGCCATCATCCGCAAAGGCAAAGATGCCGATAGGGAATGTATGTGGTGTGAGGCATCTAAAAGCATTACTGTGTCCCCAGGCAGCTGGAAACCCACACACACACAGACACACACACACACACACAGACACACACACACACACACACACACACACACACACACACACACACACACACACTTGACAGGGCTGGGAGTTGAACAAACACCTAACTACCTTATCACACTACAGCATTACGCATTTACAGAACGCGCTACGGAGATTACTGAACACAGCACTCCCAGAGGCATACTTCTAGGTGGGTGCCATCATCCACAAAGGCAAAGACGCCGATAGGGAATGTATGTGGTGTGAGGCATCTAAAAGCATTACTGTGTCCCCAGGCAGCTGGAAACACACACACACACACACAGAGGCACACACTTGACAGGGCTGGGAGTTGAACAAACACCTAACTACCTTATCACACTACAGCATTACGCATTTACAGAACGCGCTACGGAGATTACTGAACACAGCACTCCCAGAGGCATACTTCTAGGTGGGTGCCATCATCCGCAAAGGCAAAGATGCCGATAGGGAATGTATGTGGTGTGAGGCATCTAAAAGCATTACTGTGTCCCCAGGCAGCTGGAAACCCACACACACAGACACACACACACACAGACACACACACACACACACACACACACACACACACACACACACACACACACACACACTTGACAGGGCTGGGAGTCGAACATACACCTAACTACCTTATCACACTACAGCATTACGCATTTACAGAATGCGCTACGGAGATTACTGAACGCAGCACTCCCAGAGGCATACTTCTAGGTGGGTGACATCATCCGCAAAGGCAAAGACGCCGATAGGGAATATACGTGGTGTGAGGCGTCTAAAAGCATTACTGTGTCCCCAGGCAGCTGGAAACACACACACACACACACACACACACACACACACACACACACACACACACACATACACACACACACACACTTGACAGGGCTGGGAGTTGAACATACACTTAACTACCTTATCACACTACAGCATTACGCATTTACAGAACGCGCTACGGAGATTACTGAACACAGCACACCCAGAGGCATACTTCTAGGTGGGTGACATCATCTGCAAAGGCAAAGATGCCGATAGGGAATGCATGTGGTGTGAGGCGTCTAAAAGCATTACTGTGTCCCCAGGCAGCTGGAAACACACACATACACACACACACAGAGGCACACACTTGACAGGGCTGGGAGTCAAAGATACACCTAATTACCTTATCACACCACAACATTACGCATTTACAGAACGCACTACCGAGATTACTGAACACAGCACTCCCAGAGGCATACTTCTAGGTGGGTGACATCATCCACAAAAGCAAAGATGCCGATAGGGAATGTATGTGGTGTGAGGCATTTACAAGCATTACTGTGTCCCCAGGCAGCTGGAAACACACGCACACACACACACACACACACACACACACACACACACACACACACACACACTTGACAGGGCTGGGAGTCGAACATACACTTAACTACCTTATCACACTACAGCATTACGCATTTACAGAACGCGCTACGGAGATCACTGAACGCAGCACTCCCAGAGGCATACTTCTAGGTGGGTGACATCATCCTCAAAGGCAAAGACGCCGATAGGGAATGTATGTGGCGTGAGGCATCTAAAAGCATTACTGTGTCCCCAGGCAGCTGGAAACACACACACACACAGAGGCACACACTTGACAGGGCTGGGAGTCGAACATACACCTAACTACCTTATCACACCACAGCATTACACATTTACAGAACGCGCTACCAAGATTACTGAACACAGCACTCCCAGAGGCATACTTCTAGGTGGGTGACATCATCCTCAAAGGCAAAGACGCCGATAGGGAATGTATGTGGTGTGAGGCATCTAAAAGCATTACTGTGTCCCCAGGCAGCTGGAAACACACACACACACACACACACACACACACACACACACACACACACACACACACACACACACACACACTTGGCAGGGCTGGGAGATGAAAATACAACTAACTACTTTATCACACTACAGCATTACGCATTTACAGAACGCGCTATCGAGATTACTGAACACAGCACTCCCAGAGGCATACTTCTAGGTGGGTGACATCATCCACAAAGGCAAGGACGCCAATAGGAGTGAGCAGTCTAAAAGCATATTACTGTCCCAAGGACGACATAGACAAACACATGGCAGTGGTGTGATCAGGGCAACTAAATATCTACGGAGCACTACAACAACACTACATAGATACGGGACGCGCCACAGACAGTACACCCTTCAAGACAGCAACCAGTGTGTTAAATGTAGGCATCCATCGTGACATTGAAAATGGACATCTGTTGCCTGGATGACCACCATCGCTATACAGGATGTCAATGGCCATGCCCACACACTTAGTATCACACGTCTCTTTGGAATGTACTGTGTGTCCATCTACACAACGGCATACTGGGCATGCTCACACACTTAGCAGTTGCAAAGGGCCGTCTTGCATGCACACGGATTCTAAATATGGAAGGGAGCAGTTTGGAATGTACTGTGTGTCCATCTACACAATGGCGTACTGGGCATGCTCACACACTTAGCAGTTGCAAAGGGCCGTCTTGCATGCACATGGATTCTAAACACGGAAGGGCACAGTTTGGAATGTACTGTGTGTCCATCTACACAAAGGCATACTGGGCATGCTCACACACTTAGCAGTTGCAAAGGGCCATCTTGCATGCACACGGATTCTAAACACAGAAGGGCACAGTTTGGAATGTACTGTGTGTCCATCTACACAATGGCATACTGGGCATGCTCACACACTTAGCAGTTGCAAAGGGCCATCTTGCATGCACACGGATTCTAAACACGGAAGGGCACAGTATGGTATTACTGTCCCCACGTACATGAAGGCCACTCACATTTATTGACCAGTACACACTCAGGAGCTATCACAGATGTCTCAGGTGCAGATCACAGAGGTACACACCACAATCTACAATGTAGCCCTCAGATATCACCATGTCATTGGACCAGCAATACACAGCCATACATTAACACAACACCTTGTGACTCATGACCAGTGGACTGTACACAGGTCTACAGCAACTGTGCAGACTACACATGTACCGACAGGGTTCCATCATGTGTTATGCATTGCAATGATACCACTGTACATAACCAGGTCGGCTCTACACATACCAGGGGCCGTGGGTCTTACACAGCTGTGACAGATGACTGTCGCTGTACACCAATGAACACTCATGTTTGGCTGTGTCATACATGTAATTGCAGTGGATATGTGCGTGGACCACACACACAACACATATGTACATAGCATAGCTTTTGCTGTCCTCCATGCAGGCAAGTGGCTACAGCAATCATATGCACACAAATGGAAGGTGGGTCCATGGCTGTTGAATGCTAACAGTACATGAGGTAGCAATGTTGCCCGAGGACACATTCCCTCTGTACTAGTTACCCATGACACCCATCATATCATACAACAGTCCATGTGTTATGTATGTCAACACACATGTCCACCAATTGCAATGCATACAAACATGGCTACATGACAGGCATGTAGGACCAACACACATGTACAATCTGTAGTGTACATGCAGCTACCATGCATGTGCAGTAGCTGATATAAGTAACTCATCTGTGCCTAACTACAACATGCAGTTGCAATGCAGCCCCATCATTGACACCTGTATATGGTGACATACTGACAGTATGGTAGGATGTACAGCAGGTATGGATGGATGTGTGTACATAAAGTGGTGATCCACCTGTGTAGATGGATGTTTGCCGGGGATGGCTCACAGGTGTGTCACACGCCATCCTACCATTACACATGCAAACAGTATGCTATGCTACCGTGACTTGACGGTGGAGACATAAAACCTACACAATGGTCAGGTGTTACCGACAGTACATCACTTGACACCTGTAACACTTGCATCCTCCCGTGTGCATATAGCAGCACAATTGCCGAAGGTAGTGTTGGTAGACATAATGCGGCCAATACTGCTGCATGTCTGTCAGACGTATCATCATATAGCAGGTGTATCATTCACAGTACTGCCATGTGTGTTTGCTTGTGTGACCATATATGACACATATGGTGGGGAATACATCCCAATTGTTACACACCCCTGTACACTGTTGTAGAGATCTGTACATACTGCAGTGTGGAAAGCATGACGTAGGCAGGTGTGGTGTGTGTATCACACACATCAGCTATCCATATGTGTACGAAATTTGTGGTCTCCACAGTGTGTGTGTGTGTATGTAGGTATGTATGGCTGTCTGGTGCATGGAGTGAGGGTGTATGCTACCATACAGAACACACAGGATCCCTAACCCCTCATGGTGATGCAGTCCACTACCCTTTTGATGCCATCGGTCTCAGCCGCACTGGCTACCTGTACATGTTCTTTCTCTGTGTCACGTCATGTGGGTGCACAGTACTGTAAGGGTGATGACCACATAGGCAAGGGTCCTCACCTCAACACTATGGGGTGTGCTTTATAGTACTGTTGACCCCGTGAGTGTGAGCATGTTCCTGTAATGTGACAGGGTATTACTGCTACACAGTGAGGCCTCATGCTATCAAGTGGCCTCCAACATTATCATTGGCCAGACCGCTGTGTACAACCCCTGCACCATGTCAACATACCTGTGATGTGACCTGGTATGGATGTCACGTCTCTAGCCACTGTAGCCTATTAAACTGCCCACATGCTTCTGGATCAGTATATGTGTGTACATCTGTGGTATGTTAGACTTTCCAACAGTCAGGCTGAGGCTACGTATAGCATGCTGATATTGCCATATGTGCCTGTGAGTACTCCACAGTTACACATGGGAGACTGCAAACAGTGCTACCTGTAGGCACATGCAAGTAGACCATAAGGAGGGAACCAGGGCATCATTACCAACATGCTGTTACTGTTGTTACCGAGACACATACAGTGAACATATAACAATGCATGCTAAACCTGTACTACATGGTATGTCTGGTGTGTGCAAATAAAAACACTTGATTGAGAAAACCACTTTATGAAGCAAAGCTTTCGGGTAGAACCCTTCTTCAATACTAATACTAATGTCTGGTGCGTGTCAACAATACACAACTAATGTAATATACATGTCTCTCACTATTCTCACACAACTAATGTAATATACACTTCTCTCACTATTCTTACACAACTAATGTAATATACACTTCTCACTATTCTGTTCACCCTGTGCATCAGACCATTTGAGCATGTCCCTGCACCAATGGTGTGGATGACAGGGATGTGGCACAGGCTTCATCATATGCACAGGGTGATAATGTTTGCCAGGGGCATAGGCTGCACCAATGGATGACATCATGTGTGTGGGTAAGGGCCAGTGATATGATTGGACATGTCTGTTCAGTATGCATGTGGGTGTTGTGGTGCCCTACAGATGTCTTTGCTGTGTGCGTGTATGTGTGCACACAGTTCTGCCTTTTGTGAGGCCTACACGAGGTATTATTGACAGCTCCAGATTGTACAGACCAGGTTGTACAACTCATTGTGTCCTGCCACGGCCACGTGACCTGTGCCTGCCAGGGGTTGCACGGGCACTACCAGGCGGAGGTACAGATTGGCTACTGTCTGACGACACATGTCCACTGGAACTGTGTCCCTGCTGGGAACGTCCAGGGCCACATCCACATGGCCTGCTGTGTCCTGGTGTGGACAGTGCAGCACCAGCTGCACTGCTACTGCTACCGGCACTATGGGAGCGGGCATGTGAGGTGGCACGCTCATGTTGACCTGCTCTAGGTGGTGTAGCTGGCCTACGTCCACGTGGCCTATGCCTCACTCCTACCAGATATTCCAGCACAGACAGCTCACGCTCGTGGATTGCCATGCCATGGTCAAGGATTCCAACCATGTCACCCAATCGCCTGTCCAGAACATCAGCAATCTGCTGTTGAGCATTTGCCAATGCCTAGATGTTGTCATTTAGGGTACGGATAGCAGCCCTCTGCCGCCTCTGCCCTTCTCTGTTCTGCTGTTCAGCATGTGCCTGTGCTGCCATTACAGTCTGGAACATGTGTCTGGTGATACCAGCTGCTGCGCTCTGTCCTGCAGGTGCATGTCTGCCAGAGGTCCACCTACGAGCAGCACTGGCCACATGCCTGTGTGGCACATCTGCAGTCATTACACTGACACCATGGTGTGTAGACACACCTTCTGTAGCCAACACATGTTCCTGTTCCACGCTAACAGACGCTGACCGTCCTTCCTCTATGGCCACTGATGATGCGGTATGTGTTGGCAGCAGAACTGTTTGCGGGGAAGAGGGGGACATAGTTGGGATGGCAACCATTGGCACAGATTCAGCCCCTGACAACCCTGCCTGTACCTCATGCATATGTTCATCACTGCTAGTATCTGTGGGGACACTAACATCAGATGGACTGCAGGAGGGTAACGCACCTACATCACCTGTGAATGCAAATAAAGATTCTAAATTACAATAGACACACACACAGACACACACACACACACACACACACACACACACACACACACACACACACACACACACAGACACACACACGCACACACAGACACACCATGCATGTGATTTGATAGATGGCATGCAGCATGCCTGTGGTACAGCAGAGGGCATGCAGCTCAGACATTAATAGTGTTAGTAAGCATACCTCCTTGGGGTGCACACGACAGCAAGCAAGTGTCATATCAGTAGCCATGCAGTTCACACAATCATGGTAGTATGCATGCATCCCCGTGATACACCATGTGGACCAGAACAGGATAACAGTACACATGGCTGACGTGACCTTGCATGTAATCTGCTGACGTGTGCATTAACATGCATACATGTCTGACACAATGGTGTCCTGACACATGTACAGCATCGTAATGGGCATCACATTGCGGTGTTGTCTGCATGCCCTACAGATAGAATGCATGTTTAGCAAATGTGCATGAGAATGGAAGGGTAGTGTGAGCCGTCTACATTGCTATACAGTGTGAAGTACAGACACTGTGCCATTGCATGGCATCATGAGGCATCTATATTGCTGTACAATGCATAATATGTACACATTGCATAGCCATAACTGCATGCATACCCATGACATAACTGTGGATTGTGACCCACGATGCTGAGGTGTATACACACCAAACCATGCTGTGTCAAGTGACAGGTCACTGGAGGACCTACAGATGACACCCCTGCACAACAACTACAGGGTCTTAGCTGCCTGGCAACCATGTCCACACATAGCGGACATGTCAATTCACCATTTCCCACATGACATTGATGTACCACACACACGAGGTGCACAGCTAAAGTTGATGTCCTACAGCAGCAAGGGAAATGTACAGTATCTATGGCCTGATGTGGTGTCAATGTCTGTGGAAGCTGTACAGATGACGACTCTCATATTATGACATAGTCGTGATGTTCAACAGATCTTATATGGTAGACTTCAGTGACACCTCCACTAGCTGTGCACAGGCTTTTAGGATGTCCAGTGTACCATATCAACTGTATAATCAGTCAACTAAGGCTATAATTGGACCATGTGTGGGCAATGTGCAACAGGGTGTATACACATCACATCTACTGTGTGGCTACGTGTCTCTGGCCATCCCCCATGGCCATGTGTGCACATGTGTTGGCCAAATGTGTGTGATGGCCATCTATCTCACATGTCTGTGTTGTCCCATATGACATACACCCATAGATGTCAGATATGTCACCATCCACAGGGCTATGCAGACAATGGGTTGTATGTTTGGTATGTGGGGTATGGGTCATGGGATAGTGTGACAATATTGCAGCCAGAACACTACGTGTCTGAGACATGTCAGATGGCACATCACAATGTGTGCACCCAATGCAGGGGCATATAACACAATGGTGACACCTGTGGGCTGCCCATATCACAGCTCACTGTGTGGTACTGTTTGCGTACCACACATGTTGTTCCAATGCATACTACATATGCCTCCATTGTAGAACACCTCCACCGTTGTATGCACAGCTGACCACACATATAGCAATGACAAATACTGTGGTTTGAAGTCGGTGTATCATTTTGTTTGTATATATTGCACATGGGTGGCCTGTATAAACGATGGGTGATGCGACCTGTATATCATGACTGGAATGAACATCAAGTGTGCAAGTGTTAACTGGCCACATGGCAAATAGATCTATGCTTTAACATGCCTGATACTGATGACAGTCTCACCTGCAACGGACTCATGTCTGTGTGGCATGCCAGAGGTACCTGTATAGGGGTGACACAGCAGTATGAACATTATCCATGACTGTATGACAGCCACAGGGTGCACTGTGCATGTTTACACATTCACCTGTATAATAGCATATAGTATACACATGTGCATACATAGGGTAGCATACTTTACTATGCAGCATGTGTGTCCACATATCTTGCATATGTTGTTACTTTACATAATGTACAGTGACACATGCAACTAAGTGGGATATAATAGCCATATGTGCAGTACTGACTTACCAGGCAACTCCAGGCTCATTGGTTGGGAGACACCCACCTCCACGATGGCAGCTAGTGTTTGTGGATGCTGTTCTGAGGGTGTCCCCAGACTGTCCAGTAGCTCGTCGGTGTGTGTGAGTGGGGGCTGGGTTGGTAGCCCACCACCTGTTCCACCCTGTTCCCTGGTGATTGCAGTGGCATGCTGTCTTGCATGTTGTATCAAGTCCGTGCACTGTCTGCGTACCTGATGGTAGGTGTGGTTATGGCCACCCACATCGTTCACCCTCCTGCGAAGATCCTGCCACAGGTCACCCCGCTGCTGGCCATGCTGTGGCACATGGCTGAACAACACCTCGTAGTTCTCATGGAGGTACAGGATGAGGACATCATCCATCTGGCGGCTGTATGCTGGAAGGCGTGTACAAGGCATTATCTGTAAGACATAATGATGGTGACAGGTCACAGTTTCAGAGATGTACAGAGATACTGCTGCACATACATTTCTATGACATCTAGTACATCTGCACAGTTATCTTTGCAAATCATCATGACACTGACATGACTGACGTGTTTGTGTCACACACATGTAACACCCGTTATGCATTGGATATCATCACCATAAATGTGTGTCACCTCATTACAGTGCTCATACTCCATATGAATACTGTCTTGATGTGGGCATGTCTATTTGCCTGCACTGGTGTTCTTACCTATCTGCACATGCCTGGATGTATCCACGGTAATGCTGTTGACCTTGATGCTGTGTATATGTCACATATCAACACAGACACAGCCTTAATGGACTTGAGCAGTGACAATGCACACATACGCATGGAAACCTGTACATGCATGTGTTTTGCCATATACATCTACACAGCACTGTACAGCTGTTCAACATCCTGCCACGGATCGACTGTGTTGCACATGTGATAGACATGGGACAATGGCTAGTCGGACGTCATTCACAGGGATGGTTATCAACCATAGCATGTACGGACAAGGTTTCTGAGCTGTAACAGACAGCCATTATGCCACCGCGAGGTTCATCAGTGCCACATTACTGATCCAGACAGTTGATACTACATCTACCATGCGGCCATCGCACCATGTATGACTGGGATGACATGTGCAGCTTTGATGGACAGGGATGCATGGTTTGGCGGGAGTATGTCACATGTATGGCACAGGGATCTGTCCAGCATGTGGCGATCATAGTATTAGGACGGTGGATGTCCATGATGTATGTCTTACAGATCAGGATATGGACATGTAGCATGTCCATCATCATGGTGTAGCAGATGTCTTTATGCAAGGTAGACAGCATGCTGCATAGTGGAGGTGAGGATTGTGAAGGCTGGTATCGCCATCCACGCATGGCCATTACCCCTTAAAGGTGATATGTGATCCAATATTGGTCACCCCAGTGCTGTATATGCCTGTCCAATTATCTCCATGCTCATGGATGGCACCCTGTCATGACATGGGTACCTCGTATGACTACCTAAGGGGCCTGGAGACATCACCAAGTCAGGGAGGTGTACTGCACAGCACCATCCCTTACACAGTGTCCATAATGTTGACCACAGCCTAGGTGGTAGTTAATGGGTACAGGGATGTTCACCTAGTGGTGCCAATGCTGATATCATCCATCAGAATGTGCACATATGTCACACACCTCACCCACACAGCCCATTCTGTATGTTGCTCACAACACTGACACAGCTATTCCTCATAGGTCATGGCCATTCACATCCTTACATACAAAGATGCCGAACATTTGTCTGTGTGGTATGAGCTACAGTGAGGGTGGAGTACATCACATTAACCCTGTTCTACTGTAGCTGGCACTGGTGTGATATGCACATGTCACTCTGACACCTTTTGTAGTTGTGAGTCTGTCAACAGGCCACTAGTAGAACACTCCTCTGACATACAAAGGTATTTGTAATCAAACATCCGTACTGTCTTGTACATCTGTACTGCTAACATCTACAGTGATAATGGTTCATGGACATGCACACCATACTCCGCAGAGTTATAGTGCGGTGCCACCCATTATGACTGTCGTCACCACTTGTGGGCTGATATTATCCAATACCCTATCTGTATTGTATGGTCATGCTAGGCACTTGTTCAGAACTTGTGAGCATGTCATGAGCTACTGATTAATATAGCACCCATTCCACACCATTACCCACAGGTACACTGGCTGTCCTAAAATTTCCAGCTTGCTTATGGTAAAACAGCTGTTTTACACATGTAACTCACATATCCTGTGAGACATGGTTGTATATACAGGCATGTCCAACTGTCACGTACCAGTGCTATTGCCTGTCTATATGATGGATATGTCATACATGTGGCAAAAGAGCAATTGTATCATGTACACATTCAATGCTCACCTCCCAACATACGACACTACAGCCTGTGGGGGATGCACTTATGCAGCTCTGCTGGGGGTAATGCTGTCACCAACCCTGACTGCACCTGATAGTCATGTGGGGATGTGTAACATTCGCAACACACCCCACTCATCACATAGTCTCACATGATCTCCACCACAGGCCACACATATGAGGACAACTTGTGCAGTACCTCTCCATACTCTGTGTAGGCACCAGAGGCAGCGCCCATCACGGAACACAACATCACTAACTTATAGCCCACAGACTCATGTGTGCCCATCACATACAGCCAATAGGGTGTTATAACATACACAACACACCAGTCATAGGTGACTCTGTAGGCGGTCACACTGCAGTTCCACACAGCAGGCTACACAAGGCGATAGTCGCTTACATCTTGCTGTTGGGTAACTGGTTCTGCAACATAACCTATGCACCCATGCCACACCTCACCAGGTATGATGTGACTGTCATTCTCCATGTTAGTGTGACTGTCCTGAGATGCCACTTCACAGACTACTTGTGCAGAGACATGCAATAGCTCACCAGTCTTATAGCCCTGAAGGTGTGGGCCAAGCCCTGGGAAGCATTATGCATTCATCCAGACCCGATACCACTGTGTCACTTCAACAGTTGCCTATGCTACTGCTGTCATTCCACAGGCATCTGGTATCTGTCCACTTTGACTGACTTGGTCAAACACAATGCTTTGGCACAGATGACCTGCATGTGTCAGCCCTGGGAGTACAGATCACATGTAAGGCTCTTGCTGCTTCTATACTTCCTGTCTTGCACAGTTTCCAGTAACAGTCACTGGCAGAAGGGGAACTGGCAAGCAAGACATGGGGTCATGTGACACAGTGCTTGCATCTTCCTCTGTGACGCACGCAGGCAAGGTACACCTTATAATGCACCACTCCAATATCTCTGCAGTGACTGGGACCTGCCTCTAGGCTCTGCAGAGCACACCTGCAATGACAGGTTATAGACAGACCATACCTTTCAGGCACATACCTGGACTGGCACACCCACAGCTGAGGTGTTCCCATATCCCACTATGTTGTACACACATCCTGGCTAGTTACTTAGCACAATGCATCAGAGGTGCTCCACGTGCAACTAACTGTGTCTGGAACCGCTATACACATTGTAACAAGCTACAGATTCAACAACATACCCCACGGTTACCAAACCTCATTTATTGGTGTACTGGACAGTAGGGCTCAGACAGCCACTACTGATGTGTGACTGACACTACCCCACACTTAACTGGGATAGCCACTCATGCACCGACACATCAATGAGTCATAACCTCCACTCGGCTGGATCAACCCATACACACCCCCTCCAAGACTAACATTATACTTGACATGAACACTACCAACATGTGACTGGTGTTTCACACTTGGGGTTATCCACTCATTGGTGGATTCCGAACATATGCTAATCAACCTTGTTAGCCACATCCCGGCACCACACCCTTCACGGCATACACAGTACATGAGTACTACAACACCTACTACAGACGTCTTATGACAGCGGTTGTTAACATCATGACACCCATGCAGATGGACAATGCACATACAAATGCTGAAACATACCCCAGTGCACTTCATTAGCATGTACACGACTGCATGGATCATGCTATTCCACACAGAGCCATGATGGTACACACCAGATAACAGACGCCACTCTGGTGGTCAAGTTCCATGGACATAATGTACAACAACAGGTGGCGGCTGTTGCACAGTGGTGTACAATCCCATGGGTAGGGTAGCTCACTGGTCAGCCTCAGTAGGGCCACGGGATTCCTCATCACATACTCCAAGACTAGCTACGTAAACATTACTGCGACACATTCCGGGGTGTACCACAAGGCATTATGGTGGTATGTCAGTAGTCAATGGCAATACCCACATCTGCTCTCACATACAACAGTCACTCAGGAACATTACAGACCCAGGTGATGTTGGCAACATGCTGGCGGATGGATTCAATGCTAACATTACACCCTCTCACTCACTACAGGGCCACAATCCATGCAGGGACATTGCGGTATCCCTGCGGTAACACCTACACAGTACTAACCTGCACTCTATATGTCCTGGGACACTGGCCCCATGTCACTTTCCAAAGTCCCAGGTGTGATGTCCACAAACCTCTGAACGGCATGTCTCCCCACTAGGCCACTGTATTCAGTAATAGCCTTGTATCAGACATTGTGATCCCTGAATGGCACACAGCAACATTTATCACACTCCACACAGGTGGCACCACAATGCACGAGTGGGACTATAGTCCTACACACCTGACTGGACTGTTCTGCATGGCTATGGGGCACATCATCAAGGATGTCATTCACAGAGACATTGTTGGGCTCTGGTCCTTTGATGCCACCCGGGTTGGACTTGTTAGAGCCAGAGCATGGCTCCTACACCTGGTGGACTCCTTTCATACAGTTACCAGGGTAGTTGATGATGGTACAGGTGTCCACACATCCTACATTGTCCTCTCATTGCCTTTCAGCACTGTTCTCCATTCTGGTATTGACAACATACACATCCACCTGCACATCGTACCCTATGTCCCAGGATGTTATGCAACGTGGCTCATGGACAGGACACACACAATGAGGGTAGCATACCATAGTACCTACTGCATTTCAGTTACATTTGGCATACCACAGTCCTCAGTCATAGGGCCCCTCATGTTCAGTATATGCTTCCCTGAGGTACAGGCAAGCACAGAGGGACTTTCCCTGCCTAGCTTTACAAGCCCCTGCATACAAAGCACCATGATTGATCCACCAGCTGATACTGACTCCATCCATACGGGTGTCACTGTGACAGATACCTGATATGAATATCATGGCCGCAAGCTGCATGACACAAGGTGCATGAACATCACCTTTGCATTACATCACTCACCCACTGACTATCACATAGGTGGTAGTCCCCTACATACATGTCACATCGTACATGTTTGTAGTACACACTATGTCACACCCACTCCCATGGTTACCGTATTGCCACTGTGGCATGGATATCCTTCTACGTGGCCACACTTATCTGTACTGGATGTGTAGCTGGTACATAGGCACCCATTGTACCTCTGAACTCAGGACTTCTACACACATTCAAGGGTACACCACCCCATTTAGGGTGTACCTTACACAACAGCTACAGCTTTACATATCACAACATTAACACGCCATGACGTTTATTGAGCTCCGACTGTTAAAGTATGCGGCTGAACTACGGACACCATGTCTGTACACATTTGCATACTACATACTCAGGGGTGACCTCTGCTGAGCAGACAGGGCCCATGTCCACAATAATATTAATGGATATACTCCACATACGTGACATAAGCAAAAGCCACTGTGAGCAACATGCTCATGGATATATGCACACACGCAACAATGAGTGGGATGTGCCTGAGGGTTACATTCCCAAACCGGACACTCACCATGCTTTGGAACATGAGTCCTATGTACATCACGCAGGGACACTCAGTAGCACAGTTCATGTGATACCTCCCTTGGTGATTGGGAGACACATGTACGCCAGGGATCACTGCAGTGGCTGTACTGTGCAGAGGTGCAGGTAACACATGGCTCTGCTGTTCACAGGACACTACCCTAGAGAGGTGCCACTGGTGTGAACACTGTAGTTGTGCTTACACATAGACTTGCCAGACTGCATAGTACCCCACTTTGAATCTGTGAAGCTATTTCATGTCCTTTGTGCATGGTTACTTGGTAGCCCTTCCATTTAGATTAGCTATCATGCTATTACAATGTCCCATGCCTACAAGCCATATGTATCCTGTTAATGTACATGCCAATAGACGATACCTTTGGTATGCATGCTATGCCTTTTATGCTGTGTAGAATATCTGAAATATCTACCTACAATACTATTACATTACACATATTTTACATAGTATCCCATAATGCAAAGCATGCTTGCACAGCGGGACTACCTTAGACATGTCATTGTCGTTATATGCCCATACACATGCCTACTGTGACAGTATATCAACATATACTATCCCCTGCTATGGCACGTACTTGCTGGACATACCCTACCACTGACGGTGGGTTGTATGGAATTGTTCTGTTTAAAGCCCTCATGTAGCATCCCTTGTGGTGTCTGTGATGTGTACCTTGTGGCCCACTGCTGGATGCACAATTTCTACAAGCTTAAGTATGCTCAGCAAGACATCACTACATAAATACCTTTTCCCACTTTATGCATTGCGGACACTTTTAATTAATGCAAACCAGGCTATACATACAGTAAATAATTAATACAAAACATGCTATACATAAACTTACATACCGAGTGTTCTACATACCTTGTTATCGTTATGGACTTTCTTCTCTATCTCTCTCACACTATTTACACAGGTATTTTGTATGAGCATACGGTTTGAATGTCTGGCAAGTCATCCCTATATACGTCGATACCTGTAACATGTGGTTTCCTGCCGCCAATTGGTGTTCCTGAGTGACTAATTACTTGCATATCAGCTGTGCAGCTACTCCATTCACCAATTATGCGGCAACAGTGGGGTATAATTGAATTCTCCACTTGGGCATTGCCCATTTGCCCTACCTTCGGGAGATGGCCTGTATTGTGTTTTGTTATGTGTAATTGCAACTGCTATGCATAGAGACAAGTATACTTTGGATTCATGTCCCCTGTGGATTGTGTGTGACAGCTAGAGTATGTGGTTCAACATGTGGTTGTACCTGTCATCCCTACGTCTGATAATGGACTATTGCAAACAAAACCTGTAACATCGCCGTTTGTTCCATTATACAACGGCTACAATTTTGCATGACGCCTTTAATTGTGTCTCTCACAAGGTATGTTGACTGTTCTGCAGATGTAATTGACTGACTGGATGTTTGTGCTGTTATTACAGTCCGTATTACTATAGTTTCTAGTGTGGGGGATGTCGGTGGGTGTACATAGCATATACAGGTTTGTGGGGCTTGCATTTCTACATATTCCAGATATATGTGTGTGGGCTCCATCCCTAATTAAAGAGCTATCACTTAGTAGACTTATGTTATGGGATTATACATTGGGCCATTGTTAATTGGTTTCTATATAGTATGCAGGTGAGGTTGATACTTCCATACCTCCGGAATTGCAGCGATATGTAAAGGGATATGTCTAAATGACAGATATCCTGTGTATTTCTGTCCCAGATATTTGCAGTCATTGCGGTTGTGTTGGTAACAGAACCTCTTTGCCATGGGTTGCCACCTTTTCATATGGCCATTGTTGGACACTTGCGGGACACACAGCAGTGTTTACAGGCCAACACATAGCACGGTCAGTACACAGGATAGCACATACTTTTATCCTCAATACATACCTATTGTTGTGGGACTTTGACTACTTATCATATTGCATGTAACATTTCTGTTTCTTACATACAGGCATAACTATTTAATGCAACTATTACATTATATATGGGACATATTAATGTCCTACGATCTCGGACATTTGCCCTTTGTAATGTTTTATGTCAGGACACACCTGCCCAGGGAGGGGCTGTCCCTCCTAATGTGGGACAGGTGGTAACTGTATGCCTACGGTTAGCTATACCCACACCTACCGTAATGATCTACCTCCGAGTTGGCAGTAACAGACACATGATGCGGACACACACACATTACAGTCACACGGAGACACACATGGCAACCTCAACACACACATACACAGACTACGGCACTCACAAACACAGTTGAACACAGTACCTATGTGGACCACAACACTGGCAGCGGTAACTAAATGTCCATTCATATCATCATACTATTACTCGCGGTTGTACTGTTCCGGTACTGTGTTCTTTCAGTCTTTCAGCCTCGTGGTTACGCATGTCGGTATGTTACACATTCCATAGTTGGCAGTATCCTATTTATTTGTACCTCCAAGGTGTTATGAATGTCATTGACCTATTTATATATTTGCAGATATCGCTGAATCCGTATATATCAACATATATCACTCTATCGCCCTTTCTATCTGTATTATATATATGTATATATGTATTATATATATGTATATATGTATATATGTGTACATATATATATATATATATATATATATATATATATATATATATATATATATATCTGACGGGGAAAGTGACAGGCAAGCTACACCTTTCATTGTGTACTTGTTGGTGTATACTGTTTCATGGACTCCGCACGTTTGTGTCTGTACCTGTCACATTACCTGTCACATTACACACCTGCCGTAGGTTAGGGTTACCAGCTGTCCCACTCTGTGAGGGACAGTCCCTCTTTGAGCAGTTGTGTCCTGCAAAATATATGTAAACATGGCAAATGTCCTGAGATTTTAGAACATACTTATTTCCTATCGTTTATGTAATAGTTGCATAAAACAGTTATTCTGTATCTGAACCACTTATATGTTATGGAAACAGAATAAGTAAGTATACATTACAAGAATGAGCTTTTATCTAGGCAAAACAGTGTAGTTCTGATTTTCGTACTGGCCGGGTGTATGTGTCGGCCTGCAGGCATCTGATGTATGTCCCACATTGGTCATTTGATGAGGTGGCAACCCTACCATAGGTACATCTTGGCTAGCAATAGTGTTAGGTGATTCTATAAATGATTGCGTGTTCTACACATGGCAGTGGTCGTTTTACACTTCAGAGCAGGCGCTATTAGTACAGCTGTGAATAATGCTGGTTTCACCTGTTCTGGACATCATTGACCGTGATCTGCGTGATATTCGGAGAAGTTTATCCCTGTTTCGTGCATATCCATATAGTCATATTTAAACATTGCTTACCAGCAGTGGGCAATGCATACTCCCACTAACGTGTGCTAAACATGATATGATGACCTGCATCCAACATGCATTACTCGTGCCTTCGTGATTACATTACATCCCTTGCAGGACGTGGGACCGGGAACATGCACGACGGTCACTGCATTTAACACATGGCCATCTGGGATTTGTACACGTGTTATGTCATTTTGTACGTGGAGTATACTACGGCTGTTACTCCATACTGCACTCACATGGGTAACTCAGTTAGTTTACATATTGATGAGTCCAGTTAATGGTATGTCCATGTGATGTTTACTGGATGTGCTCCGGCATTGGGTATGTATATCACAGTGAGCCACACACGATACTGTGCTACACCTTCAAACGACCATAGGTGGAGCATGCTGGGGTGACGAATACCTGTCATGGGTACACCCCATGCCTTGACACAACATCCATGATTATATTATGTGGAGCCCCTCATTAATGCAGCAGGGACTCCATGCTGAGTGTGTGCAGAACAGTGCTTACACACATGTACTCCCACGATTCCCTCTGCTCCTCTAAGCGACAGTTGGTTACTTGATGTTGTGGTGACACCGGACACTGTTTGCCCCATTTGGTGTATGGCCTCTGACAATCAGCCGTGTACCTACCGATGTACCTGGGAACCTATACACACAGCACCACCATATGCTGATAGGTGCATGTACTGTTCAGGTGTTGACATTCCGTGTTCCAATAGCTGTTGTGTGTACAATGTTTGAGGCCTGCCTATGTAGGATTCACACAGTGGGCCACCTATACATTACAATTTACAGGTGGTTGTGTTTGTGTGCCACCCATTTTACTGTGTGTGCAGGTGGAGAGGTGTGTCAGTCTGTAGGGGCCTACACTGTCAGAGTATGTGCTATACGTTCCCTCTTTGCCAAGGCGTAGGCATATTGGGCATGCCTCCATCTGCCTACTGGGGCTGGCACAGTGTGTTCATGGTCTGTATCCCTCTGTGCCTGTGATGGCCTTGGCAATTGCGGTGGGCTATGAGGGCCTTCACCATTTTGTCCCTGTTGCAGCTGTTTCCACAGGATCATATTATGTAGCATGGCACATACTATGATGATGTGGGCACACGTGCCTGGAGAGTACTGCAAGGCTCCACCAGATGTGTCCAAGCACCGGAACCGTGATTTCAGCATCCCGAACACACACTCTATGATGATTCTGGTTTGTGCGTGTGCCTCATTATGGCGTTCTTGCATGGGTGTGTGTGCATTTCTGATGGGAGTCATCGTCTATGGCTCCAGTTCAAAGCCAGCATCCCCCACAAGGTGGCCATGTGGGATGTCCCCCCTGACAAATACCTGATACAGCTGTGAGGCATGCTAGATATGGGAGTCATGGTAGCTTCCAGGGCTGCCAGCACACACATCCATGATAATGCCCTGGGCATTGCACACGACCTGGCAGTTGATGGAGCGGAATCCCTTGTGGTTTATGTAGCACCTACCATGCTCACCGGGTGGTGACTTGATTTGTATGTGCGTGCAGTCTATAGCAACCAGTACCTCCAGGTAGTGTGCCACATGGTGGAAGTGACGCATATTGCTAGCCAACTCCTCCTGAGTTCGGGGGAAGTATATATGCTCATTGGCATGTGGTAACATGGCATCCAGGAACTGGTGTAGTACCCTGGATGCTGATGCCTGTGAGATCCCCATTATATCTCCAGTTGGCCTTTGAAAGGTACCTGTGGCTAGTATTCGCATGCTTACATATACCTTCGTGTCCACTGGGATGGGTTCCCCTCTGTTGTTTCTGGTTCTCAGGTGTGGCCGGCACAGCTCCACTATTTGCTGTAAGATGTCCCCGGTGTGATATTTGTGATTCAGTATTATCTGCCTCATTTGCATGGCATTGACTACTAATTCATAGTTATCGCGCCTAACACTGTTGCAGGCCCTTAGCAACCCTTGCACCTTGGTTGTGGTGTTCCATGCCTACCATTGTGTATTATGGTGTACACCTGATTTGTATTACATTGCGATTTTATGACATTTTTATTTAATTTCTTTATGTTCCAGTTTGCGCACACATGCCCTGCAGTTGTACTGTGCGTTACTGTGGACATGACATTAAATGTTGTTTTTTAGGTGTTGTGCATCTTTTCTTATGCCATTGGCTGTGTATTTAGCCATTGGCATATGTTAACTTTGTAATACATGAGTCTGGTCCGCTTCCATAGCTCCGATGTTCTGTTTGGGAAAATGTAAACCGTGTTTTTTGGTTTACATTTCCGTGGGCTTACGCTACACCTGCACCACTTCATGAATCACTATCTGCCTTCATTTGCATGGTGTGACACTGCGCATGGGGTGATTAGCATACCTATGCTGAGGGCTGCGCAGTTCTGGTGTACGCCGGTAGTGCACGTGGTATTGGATCATACCTGAATCAACGGCCAAATTTGGCGTTATTCCACCTGCGCCTTGTGCAAGCTTCATGAATCCCGGGGTGAGATACGGTTACTCATATACAAAAAACAAAAGAAACTCGCAAGTATGGCTGGTGCAAAGGCCAAAAAACCATGCAACAATTTTCAAAAAACAGGCCAGCACCAAAAGAGTGAATGTAAATTCTATTTATTGTGGCACCCCAAACAGAAAGAGTTTAAACATACCAGTTTCGGCATTAATGCCTTCCCAGTGACAAATACAACAATATTCCAAACTTATCAGTATATATAAGGAACAACCAATTACTCAACCAATCAGACCCAAAATCCCATCAATTACACTTATAATTGGTCATTCAAACCAGGGGAAAAAGACCATTCAGTTTTATGATCCAACTTTTTTCTTTTTTATTCAATAAATCATGCCAGCACATTTTATTGCAGCTGTCTCCCCATATTTTATCTATAATTAAAAAATTAAATCTAGCAGATGGTATGTCTATATAGGGCATTAGAAAGCTGTTGGTTGAGGATGTCACTAAAGTGTTCAGACATCCTGACTCTCAATAGACATGAGGTTTGGCCAATGTAGAACGCTGAGCAAAAGCACATAGCTAAATATATCAGCCAATCTGTGCTACGGTTAACAAAAAACTTAATGTCATAGACCTGACTAGTAATTTTGCTAGTAAACTGCTTAGATTTCAGCATATGCTTACAAAATGAACAATGGCCACAAGGATAAGAACCGATCAGTTTGTCTCCAGTTATTGTTAATTGATGTTGATTGATACCTGCCTGATGTTTATAGTGACTAAAATAAGATCATAAGGTACGTCCCCTACAATATGAAAATGGACACCTAATATATTTCTCCATTCTTCATGAGCTAATAAAATGTTCCAATTTTGACTAATGGTGCCCCTAATCATATTAATATTTCACCCATATGCGGTAACAAACCTAACAACATCATCATTCGAACTATTTTATTGTTGATATTCTAATAACTTGGATCTATCCTGTTTGGTAGCCCATATGTCAGCAGAAAAAAATATCATTAGTTTTATAATCCCTGGCTTGAAATCTATGCGTTAAGTCCTGTCTATAGACTTCATAGCTGTCTGAAGTGGAATAAATCCATTTGATCTGTAAAAATTGTGACTTGGGCATGTTCCTAATTATATGTTCAGGATGTAAGCTCATGGCATGTAGGAGATTATTATACTGGGGATATTTTCAGAAGACATGCGAGTATAAGGTGTCATTTCCCTTTCTAATAACTGTGACATCTAAGAAATTAATTTGTTTGATGTCACAATTTAACGTAAATTCAATCCCCCATTTGTTGTCATTTAAATATTCAACAAACTTCAATAAAAATAATTTGTCCGCCTGCCATACCATCCAGCAATCATCAAGATATCTTCTCCAGATATCTATTTCCCCCAAGTAGATGTTATGATTATTGTCATAAATAAGATGTTCTTCGATGTAACCCATAAACAGATCACCATATATGGGGGAAAAAGAAGCTCCCATCGCCATACCTTGTATTTGCCAAAAACATTCATCTCGAAAATAAAAAAACATTTTTTGTTAACACATGCTCTGCCATACATACCAACAAAGTGTTGAACCCAAGTGGATATATATCTGCTTTCTTTAGCCAGTATTGTATGGCTTGTAATCCAGAGGAATATTCTTGTACAATGCAGTCACATCTAATGTACAGAGTAACCAATTGGGATCCAATTGTGTGTCACCTATAATTTTTAAAAATTGTGTCGTATCTTGGATATGAGACCGAATCAGTCCTAATAAAGGTTTTAAATGGACTGTTAGAAAGGCTGACAATGGCTCAGTAAGTGAGTCTATTCCCGAAACAATAGGTCTCCCTGGTGGTCTATGTAAAGCTTTATGGATTTTATGGAGTAGGTAGAAATACTGTCTAGATGGATCCACAACTCCTAATTGCTGAGCCACAGAATCAGAAATGATTCCTTCCTCTATTGCCAGTTGGATAAAGTCATCAATTTCCTTTTTGAATCTCAATAAAGGGTCTAGGGCATGTGCATGTAATATCTGGCATCCTTCAGTTGCCTGTAGGCTTCAGAATTATATGTTGTAACATCCATAACTACCACAGCACCACCATTATCTGCTGGCAAAATCACTATCTGCCTATTGTCCTGTAGTTGCTTTATAGCGTGAATACTCCAATAGGCCTTCATAAAGGGCATGGCTAAATGTAACAGGCTGTCAGTAACCAATTTCTTGATTAATAACATGGAATGGTGGAAACCCAATTAATGAGGCTACAAATAGCCCATGTCACATAAAGTCCAACAGTTTGTTGAAACCACCGATAGTTCCCCATACGTGACATATATAAAGCCCTCAAGAGACCCACTTTTACCCAAAAAACACAATCAACCAGCTGATATTACAGTATAGTTGTCTGAATAAGTTCAACCAATTGTACAAATAACTCACAAATCCAACATGCACAGCTACTTCCCCTTAGTATAAATCCATTCTAATATCAAATAGCTGCTGATGCATAAACGGTCAACCATAAAACAAATGGAGGCTCTGTGCGAGTAAATCCTGCCACAAAGACATGCACCATCCCCCGGATGCACTATAACCCCGACTGGGACTCGTCCTTTAAATTCTCCATAAAACAAGGGTCATACTCGTATGTATACTCATATACAAACACATTTTTATGACTTTTGGAACAGAATTTGATAAAGGAGCATAGTTTATTATGTGTATAGTTGCAAAATGTAGGTAAGCTTGTATATTCTTATACTGACAGGTTGGGTGAAAGGACAGAAATTATGCTGAACACGTAGATAGAACAAATCTCTAAAAACAACAGTAGTCACAGAAACACAGAACTTTAATGAAGCTTTCGGGCTCTCAACCCTTCATCAGCATTACACAATATACAATTTACATCATTTAAATAGAGGAACAGTTAAAATCACATGATCAACCAGCCTTAATTTTAAAAGGGAAATATTTAAAAACATAAAAATGTGTATAAACAGATAGTATAGTGTAAGTCATGTATTATATATATAAAAATATAAATAGTATTTTATAGATTATTCAATTGACGCTTAACTAATACTGGTTTTATACTAGTGGTGTTGTTTAATCCTGGTGGGGTTTCAGCTTGTAGTCTTATTATCCACTCTAGTTCTCTCATTTCTACAAGGTTATTTACATCACCCCCCCTCATACCCACTTGTATTATATCTATACATCTGAATCTAAAGGTATGTGTATTAAACTCATGTATGTGTTTATATAGAGCATTAGTTTGTACCTGTCTGTTTATTTCAGATCTATGCTCAATTATACGGTCTTTCAGCCTACGTATAGTCTTCCCTACATAAAATACTTGACAATCCACACAAGTGGCGAGGTAGATAATTTTCGTGGTGTTACAATTTGCATTGACATGAAAATAAAATTTCTTATGTGTTGTGGGATGTGTAAAGGTACTATCTGCTTCCAGAATGTCGGCACAACAAGTATAATTATGACATTTATAGGTCCCTTTATTACTATAAGCACCACTCTGCCTAATATCAAAATCCTTATAGCATAACATACTTTTTATGGACTGGTTATTTCTGTAGGCAAAACTAGGTTTGGGTCCTACTATAGCACTTAACTCTGGCATAGCCATAAGAATTGGCCAATTTTTATTTATTATACTACTAATTTGATTAGAATAGCCAGAAAAGGTAGTTGTATATCTTAATACACTTTCCTTCTTTTTAATGGACGTTAAGCTACCATGATTTGCATCTATATTCTCGTCTAAGAATATCGGTTTATAGTTTGTTTTTCTACCCTCTGTTATTATTTCAATATTTCTCTGTATAATAATTTCAGAATATCCACTTCTTAAAAATTCAGCTTTCATTATTGATATCTCATTCAGATATACCTGTTCTTCAGTTGTCAGTCTACTTACTCTAATCAGTTGAGATTTAATTATACTTTTAAACACATGTGGAGGGTGCATACTGGTACTATCTAGGTATTTTATTGTGTGCACATCTTTTTTGTGTACCATAGTTTGAATTACTTCACCCTTTTTATATAATTTCACATCTAAAAATGCAATCTCATTAGGTGATGAGCACATTTTAAAGTTAAAGAATTCAGTAGTATTATTAATATATGCAATAAACAAGAAAAGATCATCTTCAGTACCATCCCATATGAAAAAACAGTCATCTACAAATCTAGCATAACTTTTCACATGTATGTTCAGTGCATGTTTATTACTTAAAATATATTCCTTCGCCCATTGAAACAATACTAAATTCGCAAAAGTATTTGCAACAGAAGTGCCCATGGCAACTCCTGTTAATTGTTTATATGGTGTGCCATCAAAAATAAAAATGTTGTTAGTTAATACTAAGTGAAGAAGAGAACATATATGAGAAGCCATCAATAAGACAAGGTACATTAAACCTGACAAATAATATTTTATCAGATGAACAATTAACAATACTAAGCAAAGGTTTGAAGTTTATTCCCTTTGCTATGGATGATGTGGTAAATTCCATCATAGACTTAAAATTGTTTGCTAGAAGTTTGATGTTAAAATTAATCTTCAAGAATTCTGTTGAAAGTAAAGATGGTTGTAAAAAATTAAGTTTGTTCATACCACAACTATCTCCAGTTATCTTAGCATTTACTAATATTGTTGAATCAGAATTAAGATCTTTGTTTTACAAACGTGATACAACTAAAATGAAATATAACCTCTCCTATAGAGAATATCTAGCTCTTAAAGACTTAAAAAGAGATAAAGAAATAATAATAAAACAAGCAGATAAGGGAGGGGCTGTGGTTTTAATGGACAGAACATATTATATGAACAGATTTTCTAGCTTTTTATCTGATATTAGTACATTTAAAAAGGTGACATTTCTGGAAGTGAAAAACTGTATAACACAAGTTAATATGGCTATTTACGACATGCAGTTAAGTAATGATATTTCAATCGATACATTTAATTACTTTTCCACACCATGCCCTAAGATCCCCCAAATATACGGGATCCCAAAGATACACAAGTCTTTGGAAGAACCACCCCTGAGACCTATTGTCTCAGGTAAGGGCTGGATAACTGAAACTATATCCAAATATTTACAGATTATTTTATCTGAATTATTACCTAAATGTGCAAGCATAGTGAAAGACAGTACACACTTCCTAAGGAAGCTTAAGTCATGGTACACTACTGCATCTTATAATTATGTTTTTGTAACTTTGGATATAGAATCACTATTCACTGTTATTCCTATTGACTATGGAATAGAGGCAATTAGAAGGTTATTATTATCTAGCACTAATAAACAACCTCGAGATGTGGAAACTATATGTTCTCTTCTTCACTTAGTATTAACTAACAACATTTTTATTTTTGATGGCACACCATATAAACAATTAACAGGAGTTGCCATGGGCACTTCTGTTGCAAATACTTTTGCGAATTTAGTATTGTTTCAATGGGAGAAGGAATATATTTTAAGTAATAAACATGCACTGAACATACATGTGAAAAGTTATGCTAGATTTGTAGATGACTGTTTTTTCATATGGGATGGTACTGAAGATGATCTTTTCTTGTTTATTGCATATATTAATAATACTACTGAATTCTTTAACTTTAAAATGTGTTCATCACCTAATGAGATTGTATTTTTAGATGTGAAATTATATAAAAAGGGTGAAGTAATTCAAACTATGGTACACAAAAAAGATGTGCACACAATAAGATACCTAGATAGTACCAGTATGCACCCTCCACATGTGTTTAAAGGTATAATTAAATCTCAACTGATTAGAGTAAGTAGACTGACAACTGAAGAACAGGTATATCTGAATGAGATATCAACAATGAAAGCTGAATTTTTAAGAAGTGGATATTCTGAAATTATTATACAGAGAAATATTGAAATAATAACAGAGGGTAGAAAAACAAACTATAAACCAATATTCTTAGATGAGAATATAGATGCAAATCATGGTAGCTTAACGTCCATTAAAAAGAAGGAAAGTGTATTAAGATATACAACTACCTTTTCTGGCTATTCTAATCAAATTAGTAGTATAATAAATAAAAATTGGCCAATTCTTATGGCTATGCCAGAGTTAAGTGCTATAGTAGGATCCAAACCTAGTTTTGCCTACAGAAATAACCAGTCCATAAAAAGTATGTTATGCTATAAGGATTTTGATATTAGGCAGAGTGGTGCTTATAGTAAGAAAGGGACCTATAAATGTCATAATTGTACTTGTTGTGCCGACATTCTGGAAGCAGATAGTACCTTTACACATCCCACAACACATAAGAAATTGTTCTTCTTACAAAGGTAGAGGAGCAGTATAATTTACTTATTACTACTTATCAGACTGAGTTTTGCAAAACAAAAGTACAAGCCATGAATAGGCAGTTATCTTTGTATAGCAGTAAACTTGAGCAGATAAAAATTAAAAAGCTGAAACGTGACTGTGAGGATTTTTGTCTCGGCCGTATTTTTGTATGGCCGAGATCAAGCCCAAGTAATAAAATACACCTTAGTCAAGCGGAAACAATTCCTAGTTCCGCTAATAAAGACTCTGTGGTCGTACAGAATGCAATGACTGAAACTAGATTACAGGAGGAAAATGCTATAAATGAGACATCTATTTTGTCTGATACATCCATTTCTTCTTTACCCTGCAACCAGCAGGGATTGGTTCATCAAAATGCTCTGGGTGCCAAACCTAAAGTAGTTAGTACGAATAACAAGTTTATGGCGCCCATGCCTTTAAATTTTCCCCTTCCATACAAAGAGATAGTGCGTGCTCGTTCCAACAGCCGGGGAAGAGGAAAAAGGAAATTATCGGGGGATGCACCGGAGCAGAGAAGAAGAATGAAAGTTTGAACTGTCTGTTTTTTAATTTGTCATCCAGGACTTTTACACTGAATGAAATGAATGTTTTGAATAAGGGTTTATCTTTCATTCCCTCTCAACATAGCAATATATCTGATACTTTAATAGGTCTACGAAAGTTTTGTAGAAAACTCTCTCTTAAGATGTTGTTTAAAGATAACTTGTCCAATTCTGTAGATAATCAATGGAACAACTCTGCTTGTAGGAGAAAAAGTACTTTTATGCCTCCACTTATACAAACTGTTGATTGTTTCTTGAAAACTTGTGAACGGGACTTCTATCATTATTATGGTTGTCATGAAAAAAAGAGCACTTTTATAAATCAAAATACAGAAGAAAGCTCTGAGTTAAGAGAACTATGCAATGACCCCAAGCTTGTATTTAAGCCAGCAGATAAGGGAGGGGGGATTGTAGCGATGGATGCAGTTTTCTATCAGCAATTAATGTTAAACATGTTGAGTAATGACATTGCATATAAGAAAATTGAAAAATCGCGTATAGAATCTATAACACAATATGTTCATGATACATTATATGACATGCTAATGACTAGATCCATTGACAAGTCTCTCTATGATTTTTTGGTGATAGAATTCCCTTTGATACCTATTATCAAAGGTTTGCCCAAGTTACACAAGGGCAAGCATCCACCCCCTTTGCGTCCCATTGTATCAGGTGATCATTGGGTAACTCAAAATGCATCCTCATATATACAAACTAAACTGGGAATACTTGTGAAGAAAGTACCTACTATTTTACTTGATTCTTTTAGATTGTTAGATGATCTGAAACTGAATATGGTAACAAGTAAAATAACAGATAATACTCTGTTAGTAACATTGGATATTGAGAGTCTGTTCACCAACATCCCCAATGAATATGGCATAAATGCAATAAGAACTCATATGACACAATTAAATATTGACAATGGTGAAATTATGAATATATGTTGTCTGTTGGACCTTGTCCTGAACAATAATATTTTTCTTTATGACAACATAGCATATGCACAAACATGGGGGGTAGCCATGGGCACCCCCTGTGCTAATGCATATGCTAATCTTGTTGTCCTTGAATGGGAAAAGGAATACATTTTTAATGATCCCAGGTTTGCCAATGTCGTTATATACAGACGTTTCGTAGACGACATCCTAATATTATGGAATGGGGATGAAGCTACCCTTAACTCGTTCATTAGCTATATGAATGGTACTACTTCGTTCTTTAAATTTAGCCATGAGTTCTCTAAGCACAATATAAACTTCTTGGATATCACCATTAAGAAAGGTATCCAATGTGAATTAATAACTACTCTCTATAGAAAATCCTGCTGGAGGAATGGGATTCTTCAGTATGACAGCTTACATCCGCGCCATATTTTTCAGAACATAATAAAGAATCAGATGAGCAGGATATTTAGAATATGTAGTGATAAAATGGATGCCCTTAAATTAATTGATATTCAGAAGAAATATTTTATGGATAGGGGCTATCCAGTGAGGTTGATTGATGATGTGATGAAATCTATGTTTGATAATACTACTTCTCAGACTAAAAAATTTTTCAAGCCTTATAGATCTACAAAAAACATGGCTAATAAAGTTGTATATAATATAAAATATACTAGTGACGTGCAGTACCTAATCAATATAGTGAGGGATAATTGGAAGATCTTACTATCAGATGTAGCGATCCTGGAAATTGTCAGTGAGAAACCAGGCTTTAGATATATGAATTGTATGAATTTGAAAAGGCTGTTATGTAAAGAAAAATTAGTTTCTACACCCACTGATGTCAGGTCTCAGTTAAAAACAGGCACTTTTCCATGTGGAAAATGCTCCCTTTGTGGCTATATTACCAAGAAATGTGGCTTTATTGCCCCAGGTGCTGAACTGAGCATAAAATCTATGTTCTATGCAAATTGTAATACCAGAAATGTTGTTTATTTAGCCACCTGTAATTTTTGTGACAGTTATTATGTGGGGCTAACTTCGCGAAGACTAAGAGATCGGATATATAACCACGTTTACAATATAAGAAGGAATAATTCTACCAATGCACTGGCCTTGCATTGTATTACTCACCCTAAACATAGTTTTGTGTTCCAGGTTTTGCAAATAATAGACCCCAATAGAAGGGAGGGTGATCACATGAACACCTTGGAAACCTTTGAATTAAGGTGGATCCTGAGATTAAAAGCCCATATACCACCTGGTTTGAACACGGTGGTCAATCTTCGGCCAGCTCTGTTAGGACCCACTTAATTGATTTATTTTATTATGCTATATGTTAATTAAAAACAGTTAATATGTATTGCATCATTGATATCTTGCAACTAGAATTTCTTTATAAAGATCAATGATTTATTTAGGGTGGGCTACCACGACATGAGTCTATGGTGCTTAATATGATTCCTCACTTGTTAGTGATAACATGTATTTTGTATAACATCTATTGTTTACATTTCCGCTACAATGAAATGTTATTTTACTCTATCCTATGTTGGATATGGTCTGATAATTTGTCTAAGTATTTTATACTGTCATGGAACCACCTGGGTTTAATTGTTGTATGACCTCGGTTTTTATCTTTATTTAGATGATAATATTGATATAATATTTAATGTAATTAATTTTGGTAGAAGAAATCTTTGTGCGTTTTATGCATCTTTATGCACGTAGACCTTATGTATAACTATTTTGGTCGCAATTTTAACTTAGATTTGATTGGAAATTGCGCCTCTAATGGTTTCATTTGGTGTTGATTTTTGGTTTGTACAATAATTTTTTAGTATAGACATTCTTGTGATGTTAATGACATAAAGGGTCCTTTTCATATATAATATACATATTTATTAGTATTGTAGTGTCTTTTACACGCATTTTCATTCATTAGATTAGTTATCTAATGCTTTTATAATTAATGTATGTGTTATTTTAGTATTACCTTCCTATATATATCAAATTCTAATTTAGATTACTTGATTATTATAGATCTTAGTTTTAATTAGCAAATAACGTCCACTTGAAATGTAATGGAGCTTGTAGGCACCAGTGTAACGTGGGTTTTAGTTGTTTGGTGTCTGTTGTCTCACTTTTATTATTTGCTTTAGCTTATTGTTTTGTTTAAAGTAGTTTGCACAAAGCTTGCATACCAAGCACGACCATTCTGGTATGTTTTAGGTGCTAGTGGCACGTAGTACTACGGTTGTATATATGCCGATACTATAACTAAGATGACGATGACTGGTTTATTTTGTTTTGGCCTACGCTTAAAAGCGTGTCTTTAACCAGCCAACTATTTTGTGTCAGTAGGTCTCCACATATGGGTAAAGACCTTTATAAATGCTGTGTGGAATACACTAGCGTAGATCTTGGTTACTTGCATTTTTGGTGATAATGTTTGTCTATGACTATTACATTTTATTTTATTTTGTTTTGTTTTACTACATGTGTATGTTTTGTTTCATTGTTTTTATAATATATAGTTTTATGACTTTATATCCATGAATACACAACAAATAATATTGGTTCTGTTTTTCTAACTTGGAATTGTGACTCGTAAGTAATATCATGCTCTGAGCAAGCGTTTTCTAAATATGGGCATCACTTCCTTGAGAATGGTTAATGAAGTACATTACCATTAATTATTGATACTTTATGTATTCTTTGTTGATAGCTTGCTAATGTAATTTCAATTTATGAAAAATAACTGAGAATACAAATGTTATAAATAATGTATCTAGTTTCCAAGTGGAATTTTAGGTTGTTAAAATGAATTTTGATGAATTTTATCTTAACAATGTGTTGATTTCTGAATTAATTGATTAATTGTAACCAATGGTTTGGTATAAAAGGCAGGAAAAACTTTTGTGAAAATGTAACCTGAAGAAGCGCAATTTTATTGCGTGACAGCGCTTGTTTCTATTTTTGTTTTTATCATTAAATGCTGTTGGATTTACTTCGTGGTGGTTTCAAGCAGTTTTTTCAGCAAGTATTTTATGTAGGGAAGACTATACGTAGGCTGAAAGACCGTATAATTGAGCATAGATCTGAAATAAACAGACAGGTACAAACTAATGCTCTATATAAACACATACATGAGTTTAATACACATACCTTTAGATTCAGATGTATAGATATAATACAAGTGGGTATGAGGGGGGGGTGATGTAAATAATCTTGTAGAAATGAGAGAACTAGAGTGGATAATAAGACTACAAGCTGAAACACCACCAGGATTAAACAACACCACTAGTATAAAACCAGTATTAGTTAAGCGTCAATTGAATAATCTATAAAATACTATTTATATTTTTATATATATAATACATGACTTACACTATACTATCTGTTTATACACATTTTTATGTTTTTAAATATTTCCCTTTTAAAATTAAGGCTGGTTGATCATGTGATTTTAACTGTTCCTCTATTTAAATGATGTAAATTGTATATTGTGTAATGCTGATGAAGGGCTGAGAGCCCGAAAGCTTCATGAAAGGAGAGAAATACCATGAGGTTGTGAGAACACAGTGAAAGATTTTGGCCATGTCATGGATACCAGCCATAGGAGTACTGTAAGGTAACCAGCAGCTGGAGGAACAGTGCAAACATCCTTATACTCCATGTGTAGCATGAAAACAGGAAATCCTGGCAAAATTAAGGAGATATTATTCAACAGCACCTGTAGCATCAGAATACCCCCCCCAAGAGACTGTAGCAGAAAAGTGACTGAAATTCAAGAACAAAGAAATAGCTGTGAAGTTTAGGTTTGAAACCTGAAAGCTAGCTCATATGAGAGTTTAATACAAAGTGTTAAGACTATAAGCTGTTAATAAGCTCCTTCATAAGGTCCTGGGCTTGATTTGCCCACTTTGTAAGTCTGAGTAAGTTGATTCATCAGTTGCTGCCCTTGGGCTACCCCTGAAGAGAGGTAGTTGTGCTTAGTGGGCTTAAGTGGTTTACAAATAAATACAATCAAAAACGGCATGTTAAACACTCAGTGAGGAGGACAGAAAATATCATATATACACTCACTATTTTAATTTGTTGGCAGAGCAAAGATAACTGGGTGTTTTAACATTATATGTCATTAGGTTACACCTATCCACACACACACACTTTAGTTTTTTTTATATACCAATTTAGTCTGCAAGGCTGAAGAGTGAGTTTATTTATTTTACCAGGCTAGTTTCATCTATTCTTTCTGATGTGTGAACCTACCTGTAGAATGGTCATAATGTCTTCAATGCAAGGAATACTTTGAGATGATTATGTAGAAACCTGGTTAAGAAACTTGGTCAGAATCGCAGAGTTTGCAAGAGGAAAATTAAAGACTCAAATCCAGGACTAAATTATGTAGCTTAAGATTCATAGCCTTAACCCTGTGGGCTACACTGACAGACTTTGGGTTTGCTAAAAAACAACAACAAAAGATGTTCAGGCAAATTCAATGAACCCTACACAATAGCTCACTGTTTTGTTTGTAAGTGGCTATGCATGTTGTGTAGAGCCACACAACCACAGTAAACACAGTGGCATGCTAATTACAGCATAACCAGCTGAACTGTATGCTAATCAACCAATCCAAGATGAAGGAGCTGTTCAACAAGCTCTAAAGCAACCGTGCCGGTTTTCCCTGTGAATTCCAAAACCTACTGGAATGCAGCCATGGGAAGGCATCTACACAGAAACAATGTTAGGGGCTGCTGTTGCTTTAACTCATGTGTATGTGAAACAGGCTGAAGTTTATGCTGCTGCTGCTAATAGACCAAGGCCAAGAAGGAGAAGAGTTTTCAGACCTCATTTAACTTATCATAATCTACATGAGGTGGAATTTACTGTAGAGCACAACAGGGTGGATAGAGACACACTACAGGAACTCTGCAACCTCTGTCATCCTCGACTCAGAACCAGAGCAAACTGAGGGGAACCCATCCCAGTGGAGACAAAGGTATGTGTAGCACTTAAAATTTTAGCTGTAGGAACATTTCCAAGACCAACAGGGGACATGCTGGGGGTATCACAGGCATCAGCATCCAGGATCCTCCATCAATTCCTGAATGCTATGCTCCAACATGGCAGTGACCACATGTATTTCCCTGTACTCCTGAGGACAGGGCCGCAAATATGTAACAGTTCTACTGTGTAGCACACTACCCTGAAGTACTGGGTACCATAGTTTGTATGCATACAGCAATCAAGGCACCACCTGGTGAACAGGTAAGGGTCTACATAAATAAAAAGAGCTTCCACTCCATTAACTGCCAAGTTGTGTGTAATGTTAAGGGAATCATCTTGAATGTGTGTGCTGGAAACCCTTGCAGTTACCATGAATCACATATCTGGCACTCCTCACAACTGTATCAGATGTTCACAGGGGGTGATATCCCACAGGGCCATTTACAGAGAGTATGTAGGTTATGTACTGGAACTGTGGCTGATGACACCTGTCAGAAATGCACACACACCCGCTGAAGAACATCATAATGAGAACATGCTCAAACCAGAAATATCATAGAGCATGTGTTTGGGCTGCAGAAGTCATGGTTCTGTTGCCTAGGTACATCTACTGAAATCTTCACCATCTGCCCCATGTTTCACAATATCATCCTGAGAAAACAGCTTCAGCAGGATAAACAAGGGGAAGGCACACACATCTCATTAACAATGACAAGGTCACCACACCTACATGCAGGTGAGGAGTCAGAGGGGGATCCAGCAGCTGCTGTGGGTGTAGTCAGATGTAGGCATGCTCAATATGCCCTTGCATTGACTAAGAGGCAATGTATAGCACACTCACTCAACACCTAAGGGGCTAAAACCTTCATCCTATGCACATACATATAATAACATTGATGCCAGGCAATGCTCACAACCTTTCAACCTTTACCTACTGATGTAATGGCTGTGTACTCCTAGCATCAGACAGACTCATCCCTGTACTAAAACTGTAGCAACTGCTGAATTTTCAAGGTAAATGTTGAACCTGGATTATTAAAACAGAATTGCATAATGATACAAATGAATGGCATATCCTTGCATGTTTTTGCTTGGTAATGTAAGTAAGTAAAAGGTGGGTGATTTGTACAGCAATGACTTTAACATGTGACAGCAGAGACTTATGTGAATATATATGTCCTCTATCAAACAATAGGCCTCAGGCATCAACGTTTCACACATTCATCCCGCTCAAAACTACAGATGGTCACCAAATATCCTCAGTTTGGCCTCATACTTTTATACTGGAAAATCATTAAAGACAGAAGTTGGGAAGTAATGAGACACTTTTCAGTTTCCGACTTTACAACCCTCAGAAGATTCTTAAAAAATACTGATGCAAAACACTGTTTTGATTCTATCAACTGTCTAACCTTCTAAAATCAAAATATGTCAAAAGTACAATTAGCAAAACAACATCACAAAGAGAGAAATACTAAGCACTAAATCAGCTATATACCCTGAGCACCATATAAAAACCTTAGATTTACCTGAATCTGAAAGATAGAAAACAAGGATATAGCACAATTATCACCACATGCACACAATGTTTGTGTGTGTGTGTGTGTGTGTGTATGTGTGTGTGTGTGTGTGTGTGTGTGTGTGTGTGTGTGTGTGTGTGTGTGTGTGTGTGTGTGTGTGTGTGTGTGTGTGTGTGCATGGGGGGGGGAGCCTAGGCTGACATAAAAGGTAAGTGAGTGCATGTGAGTAAGAAAGAGAAGCAGGCAGACATTTGGATAAAGTAACAAATGGCCACTGAGACAGAATGAGCTTTAAGCTTCATGGATGAACCAGGTGAAATTGGTGTGTGAGTGTCTCCAAGATCACAGCCAAGCTCTGTACTAGCTGTACGTCTTGGTTTGTTTGACATGTGTGAGCCATGCGTGGCAGAGGTGGCAGTTCATCTTTGTTGTACCTGACCACAAGAACTGCCTCTGCAAGGAGTTGTGCTGGCATGTCCACACCCATGTTCAGATGCACTGTTGCTACCTCGACATGATTGATGTCTGCTGGACAAGCTTCCCTCATGAGGACGCCAAGGACAATGATCCCATGGTCTGCCATGTCTGGGTGTGGACAACTCAACCATTGATGGAGCTGTGGATGTAGTGCCACTATAGGAGTGTGATCAGGCATGGTCACATTGATCAGATGATGTGGCTGACCTACTCCCACGTGATGCTGCCCCCCCCCCTCCCAGGAGACTTTCCATCACAGACACCACATGTTCTAGCATGTCATTCACCCGATCTATTGAATCGGCAACACAGTGGAGGCAGTTATGGATATCAGCCTTTGCCACATCTGCATCTCTAAGCATTTCTCTGAAGGACCTATTGGATAATGCCTGTGCCTCCATGATGGCCCTAAACATACATCAAGAGACATGGGAACACACATCCAGATCAGGCGGAGGATGGCCAGCAGCCTTCACCTGAGCACCACTAACACCTCTCCTGTGTGGCACCTCACCCAAACTCTGGCTATGGTTAGAGTTAACAAGCACTGAAACCACAGTAACCACACTGCCTAGATTGAGTGTCTCACTCTCCACCTGTCCAAAATCTGAGGGTTCACTGGAATGGGTTGACATAAGCCTACTGGCTGTGTCTGATGGAATTACAGGCAGTGGCGGCTCATGGCATCGGACTGCAGGACTGCAGCCCCCCCAGTTGTGTGAAGAAAAAAGAAAAGTACAACTTTTAAAATAAAATATTTTTTTAATTAAGAAAACTAACTAGTTTGCTATAAAAATTAGTCTGACTGACTCGCAAAGTCCCAGAACTCGAACTGCGCATGCTCATTGCTCGTCGAGTTCTGGGTTTTTTGTTTTTTTTTTTCTGCCTGCTGGACTGTCTCAGACTGCTGTAAAGGCAGTCCGGACTATGTGGAGTTCTGAATCAGTGTATTTTGCCCATAAATCTGTGCAGTAACCGCACAGTAAAGTGGAAGGGGGACGGACTGCCACATCCGCAGTCACGTACGTGACGTAAATGGCAGGGTGACTACTGATTGGTTCTCGCTCTGTTTCTGAAAAAGAGAGCGAGAAACAATCAGTATTATCAGGCAGTGCAGGACGACTGGACAAGACTGTTACTTCTGCCTTCTGCTCTTGTAGCTCAGTAGCTAGTACTAGTATGTACACGGGTACAAGTGCCACACTGCTGCCCAGCCTATTGCTAATGTTTAATATAATTTATCAGGCTTCCCAAATCCTATCTGACTCTCTAATTTTCTTTGGGTCGTTGGGTGCTTGCTTGCTTGCAAGTTCGCTTAGTTCAGAACTTCGGACGAACTTCAAAAACTAAATGAAAGAGTCCTTGTTTGACTATCAGCCAGTAGCCAGCTACGTAAAAAAAGAAGCCTACAGTTGTGAGAAAAAAAAGCCTACAGACTACAGTCGATCACTCGTTTCTTCATTTTTTTGAGGTGAGTGTGTCTGAGTTACATCTAGAGTAGTGGGTAAGGGCAACATGAAAGGCTGCTATTTTGTTGGTGGTGCTTCTGAGGTTGAATTTAGTAATTTAAAGGTCAGTGTGTCTATATCTGGAAAGTGTGGGGGGGTAATGTGGAGAACTGGAGATGTTTTGATTTGAAGAGTAGGGGTAGAAAAAGGTGGAGAGAGAAGATATGTGTGGGCCCTGGGTTAGGATGAATATCTGCCTGAAGTTTAATGTGAGTAAGAGAGAGGAGTAGGATGGATTTGAGTTTAGTGAAATGCTTATATGTGTAAGTAGAGTGTGTGGGTTTGGATATATATGTATGCATAGAATTGGGAGTTAGTGCTGTTGAAAAGGTGTGCTGAGATGGGAATGTTAATGTAGGTATGGTGGTGGCATAGGTTTATAGGAAATATATCCGACTGGTAATGTATAATGTGAAATGTGTGGTAGGAAGTAGAATTATAAGTTAAGAAGAAAAGAGAAAATATGGTTAGTATACTTTGTTGTACTGAAGCAATATAGGACATACTAAAATGAGCTAGAGTGCTAGTAGAAGAAATGTATGTATATGGGAATGAAAGGAGATGTAGTGGTGATGAGATAAGGGTGGGAGTAATACAGAATATGGGGAAGTAGGGATTGGCTATTAGTAGTTGAGCTGGGAGGGTGTGCATAGAGTTAAAGTGTGATATCATGTTTAGGAGTGAACATGAGTGTTGAGAAATAAACTGTGACTCAGATTTGGGATGAATGCCCTATATATAAAAACACCTATGATGTAGGATTTACCAATAAAAACAGATCTGAATGAAGAGAAATTTAGTTTGCATAGTGACTGAAAGGGTATGCTTAAATCATCCACATTATATGTGGTATGTAGGTAAAGAAAAGAGTCCCATACACCAGGAAGGAGGATAGTACGATAGGTATGGGTTGATAAAGTGAATTCTATAGTACTGGCAAAGAAGCACAGAGAAAATGGAGTAGGCTAGTTAGTACTGAGAGAGAGTGCATGAAAAAAGATGCCTAATTCATAAGTATTAAAAAGAAAAGACCTGCGTATATTTGTTGTAGAGTACAGATATTGGGTAACTGATGGCAGAAAACTATTTACAGAGCTATATAATTGATGGATAAAGGCATGACATGCCTTCACTGCAGTATTTATTGCCCTTGTTGGAGGGTTTAAAAACACTTAAAAACAAATTGTTTTTTAGTGACGTATACTCTGAAAAGGCATTTGAGCCATGGCATTAAGACAGTGAAGTCTCGATAAAAGTTTTTTTGAATTGCCTGGCTTTGTGATTTGTTGTTTGTGGATTCTGTTCTTTCCTGTGGTTCTGGTGTCATTAGAATAATTGGCATCCCAGATTTACACAAACCAGATCATGTGGAAATACTGAGACAGAAGCAATGCAACTAGCATCAAATTTTGAATAGAGTGAAGTCACATGGATGGAGGAAAGAAAATTGAATCAGAAAACCTGTAACACATGGTGAAGAGTGAGCCTATAAATGTGGTCATCTGAGACCTTGGAATTGCATTACTTGTGATGAACAGTATGTGTTAAACTTAAGCACTTTTTAGTCATATTTTGTTTAATATGTGAAAATATGTTAATATATGCCGATTTGTAAGGATATGTATAAATGTTCTATATGTAATGTGTGGAAGAAACTTTAGTACTTCATAGAGTAAGAACCTGAAGTGCTTCAAAATGCAATTAAGACTGGTGGTGTTCTGCTGATGCACTATGAAAGAAGTAAGGAATTCAAGAAAAGTGGGCAGAAATGCTGGCTGATGTAAACACAGTTGGTAGCCTTGGCAGGCTGAGTAAAGTGTAAAAACCATATAAATGACATGAAGTCTAGTTAAATCACAGAGTCAGAATCTCATGTTTATATTCCTGTGGACTATCTATGTATTAGTATTAACGAGTCTGCATTCTCAGACAGTCTTTGGGCATTAATGTGGGTGATGTGTGATAGTACGATACTGTGAAAAACAAAGCCAAAAGAAATGCTAAAGAATTATGAGTCCGGAGACAAGTTGGTGACCACCAGGGTCATCCTTGGGTATGCACTTGATGTAGATGAGCAGCTCTTGTCAACTTAGTCACAGAACTGTCCTTCTGTGAGAAAAGGCAGATGTTTGTGCATATAATTACATCTGAAGAGCATCTCTTTTTGTTGTATCTGCTTATCTCAATGTTTAATGTAGAGCATTTATATTGTGCTGTGTAACTCACAAGTGGACATAAGTCCAAGTCTGATGAGACTGAGCCATTTGCTGCAAGGCTACAGCTAACTGAGAACATATACCTCATGTGTCAGCTATGTGGGGTATGGTTGAATTATAACACTGTTTTATGATTTCAGGTGCAAGAACATTAAGCATAGGTGGTATACAAAACCAAACAGAGAGCTGTGTTTCAGATGGCTTGCATACTGAAGGTGAACTGTGTCTCAGCAGATCTAGGTCTCGCGCTTTATTTTTGCACAAAGGGCAGATAATGCTACTGCTGCTGGACACAGTGCTTGAGTTTGCTTCCATGGCTACAGATCTGCAGCCTGCCCTAGCTCAGTACTTTTCTTTTGCTACTAATTGTGGGGCTCACAATGCTGATAGCCAGACTCAGGTGCCTGGTAAGACTGAGACTGAAAGTCAGGTACTATCCAACAGATAGGCCATCATGTGGGCACTATATCCTTTGATACTTATGACCACTGAATTTAATTATAGAAATCTCTGCTGCTGTTCTCCTGCAGGCGTCTGCACAATCTGTATTGGCAGTTCTTATGTCGGATGTTTAAGACATATGTTTTACCTTGTTTCTTTTGTTGTACCACTTTTTTTCTATTTAATTAAATCTAACTAGCTGATCAACACTGAACTCATCATTTTTCTCTGTTAATGTATTGTCAAAAATGATTGCTGAATGGCATATGAATGTTTAACTGTGCTGTCAGTTGCTCTTGTAAGGTTTTTTCTCTAGTTTGGGGGTGTGTTAAATAGGATCATAAGAGGCTACTTGGCTAATGACCCTGGGGCCCTTACAAGCCTAGTCAAGAGTTTATCCCCAAAAGGAAACCTCAGTCAGTACTTGTCACCACTGTCAATGAGGGATACTGGTGGAAGTTGGAAAGCAAAATGTACATGACTGTTAACTTAAGTGACATAAGATAAATCATTAAGGACTGAAGTTAGAAAGTAATGCCAGACATTGGAGTTTCAGACTTCATATACCATTCAGAAAATTCATGCTAATGCAAAACTTGTTATTCTATCAACTTTCTAAGTTTGTAAGACGAGCAATATTTAAAAATTGTCCCTATTTTTGGTCCTTTGTCCCACTTTTACACATGGTTTTGTCTAGTTTTCTTGCTCTAAGAGGTTGAGAGGTATGCTGCAAGTTGTATATTGTTGAATCTTATCTGACCTAGGCTAAAATCTGATCATCGTAAGTAACCTTAAATAAATAAGCACAAGCCTTAGAGATGTTTTATGCTGGCTAATGCAGCTTGAAATACACAGAAGGTATAACTGGGCTAGGTACATATACAAACATACAGCATATGTGTGCATTGAAAGTAAATGTATGTCAGTGTGGATTTTATTTTACTCCTTTTACTTTAGCAGAGGTGTTTGTTATCTCAGTATACTGTTATGTATGTTATTGTTATGTATATATATCTTTGTTAGTTGGATCCGTTCTCCCCGGGCCTCATTGAAAAGGGGTTGTATTGCTCAGTCGGATTTTCCCATTAATCAAATGCAACAAATACATTTCCATATAGTAGCTACCTACACTATATGTTGTTGCAGCTTACTCATGCCTTGGAGAGGAATACAAATGCTAAACAGACCATGGACAGGGTACATGGCAGAGCTAGGTTAGAATCTGAAAACTGTCCAATGGAAAGGAAGGGCAAACTACAATGTGTAGCTGACCATGCTATACTGTAAGGAGGCAATATGAGACAGAGAATAGTTGGGAGTTTTTTTGAGTCTGTCCATAGAGGACAAGTGTTTATGGCCTAGGATCCTCTTTGTGAGGTACTTTTGCAGCCTCTCCAGTTGTTTTATGTACCCTATCTTCTGCCTGCTCCTTTTGCACTGCCTTGTCAGTTCTGCAAGAAACAGCTTCTTCATCAAGGATAATTGTAAAATGTTTTATTGATACTTAACCCTATCTGTACTGGTTAGCACTGAATATTAAGCTAGTCCCAGTAATACTGGCATAACAAGGAATATGTGTCCATTTTAGATGATGTTGGGCCAATTAAGTGATATCATCTTGAAGGTCATCCACAGTATTTGCATGCCAGTGAGGCGAGATTAGGTTGGTTTGGTATGTGCTGAGGAAGGGATACTGGGTATATTGGGAAAAGTATGATAAGGATGAAGCTGCCAGGTAAGAGAAAAAGAGGAAGGCCTAAGATAAAGTTTGTGGATGTGGTGAGAGAGGATATGCAGGTGGTTGGTATGACAGAGCAAGATGCAGAGGACAGGAAGAAATTGGAAACTTATCCATTGTGGCAACCCCTAATGGTAACAGCCTAAAGAGAAGACTACAAGTAGTTATTTGGAACCAGGTGGTGTCATGTGAATAGCGTTTGCTTGGGAAACTTTAACACTGTCTCTTTTCAGCCTTCATGAAAAAGGGGGGGGATCCTGTATGAACTAACGTGTTCCACTCCAGACCACAACTTCTCATCAGATGCAGATGCAGAAACAGAGTATGAAGTACTGCTTGCAGCATACTGGAGAGGTAAGTCTTCAAACCAACCTGTATATACATGTAACAATGTGTGCTGTGTAGAGTATTTAGCATGTGCCATAGTGACTTGAGTATTTATTTCATGTAAATTAGTAAGCATGTCCAGCATTGATCCCACTGCACCATAACCCCACCCCTTTTAGTTGGCCACATCCCTTCCAATTGGCCCCACCCATTCAGTTGTCTCCTGCAGCCCCCCTTTGATTTGAAGTCATCAGCCGCCACTGATTACAGGGATGGATGAATGTCAACTTCAGTGTCAGATTCAACTTCTGCACCCCCTGACTGTACCACTGTTCGGCCACCATCACCATCAGAGTCTGCTGATACTCTGACATCAGGTGATAGGAGTCCCGCACTTCCACTGTCAGAATCACCTGTGATAATAAGCAACAAATACAGGGGAAAAAATAATACCTACACTACTATAGTCAAATATATGCTAACAAACTAACAGCAGTGCAACTATTACAGACAGTACAGCAATACATGCCACAGTCTTGACACCCACATCACAAACTAAATATTTCTTTGAACTGCTCATCAGTACTGACATAAAAATGTTTGGCTTACCATGTAAAGATGATTGCAAGCTCCCTATGCTGGATGGTCCTGGAAGAAGTTAAGCAAAAGGTAAGGATACCATCATCACATTGAACAGTAACACAGGGGGTTGAAAGTGTTTGCCCTTTATATGTCCATTAACAATACATTTAACAAGAACTTGGATGACACATCCACCCCAAGTCCGTGTGTAATCAACCAGATTGTATTTATAACTGTATCAATCTACAACTATCCCCCCAAAGAAAGTTAATGTTAAATAGTCTTGACACCCACAGTCTTGACTTTATAGAAGTTATAAACTCAAATGCTATTGAACAACTGGTCACCACTCCCACAAGAGGTGAAAACATATTGGACCTGATCATCACCAACATGGGGACTCTATGTTCCATACCAGAGGTATACCCCTCATTGATAAGATCTGACCATAAATTAATCTCACTGGACATCCATATCCCATCCCCACCCCCAGCCAAGGAAACCACGGTGAAGAACTTCTCAAAAGCAAACTTCGCACTTCTCAAAACTGAGGTGGAATCCTTCAAAGCCCCTGGGCCAGGAAAATATGGCCCAAACCGCAGAATCCTTTACAAACACATTCTATGGACATCTACAGGAATGCATGGTTCATGCTATCCCAAATAAAACCAAGACTCACTCCTCCAAAGGCAGGAGACCTGTCTGGTGGACCCCAGCCATAAATAAGCTATACAACAGAAGGAGGAAGCTACTACATGATAGAGCAAAATCCCAAAAAGGGAAGGCATCTCTGATCAGTACTAGCAAGAAACTACGATCCCTCATAAAATCATCTAAGGCCAGCTTCAAAAGAAAAATTGCACAAGATGCTAAAGATAATCACAAGGCCTTCTTTAGTTATGTCAGGAACCTGGGTGGCAACTCCCAGATATGCTCTGAGTTAGTGCAACATGACAAAAAAATACACTGAACCCACAGACATTGCCAACATCCTGGCAGACAGGTTCAGTGCAAACTTCTCCCCCACAAAAGAGCAAATTTGTATCCCAACAGAGTGTAGCCTCCCTGACATCACAGATGCACAGGTGAGAGCTGCCCTCTCCAAAGCAAAAAACACAGCATCAATGGAACCGGACGGTGTCTTGGGCTGTGTCTAACATGAGCTCCAAGAACAACTGAATCCTCACATAAAGTCACTGTTCAGTCTTAGCCTTACTACAGGACATGTACCCAAGGAATGGCGTACAGCAACAGTGGTCCCACTCCACAAAGGTGGTGCCACAATGGACCCCGGAAACTATCGCCCTATAAGCCTGACTAGCCTGGTCTGCAAAGCTATGGAGCGTATCATCATGGAACTCATAAACAAAGACATTGGGAACCTCCAAACACTGGATCCTACCCAATTCAGCTTTGTTAAGGGCAGATCTTGCCTCTTGAACCTGGTCAACTTCTTTGAAACAGTCACCAAGGCCATAGATGAAGGAAAGGTAGTCCACACAGCCTACCTGGACCTCGCAAAAACCTTTGACACAATACCCCACTCGGGCATCATAAATAAGCTCACCAGCTTAAATATCAACCCCTATGTCACAAGATGGGTTGCAAACTGGCTCAGGGATAGAACCCACATGGTCAGAATTGCAGGTGCCATGTCAGACTCTAAACCAGTTACAAGTGGCGTCCCACAAGGCTTAGTCCTGGGACCTCTCTTGTTCAGTATATATTTCTCTGAGGTTACAGGCTAACACGGGAGGACTATGGCTGACCAAGTTCGCAGATGACTGCAAACTGGGTGCCATAATCGACTTGCTGACTGACACAAGCATCCTCCAAAAAGGTCTCACAGAGATGGATAACTGGTGCCAGAGCCATGGCCTAAAGCTAAATGCCAAAAAGTGCATAGTCAACCCCTTTGGGAAAAACAAAGTGCCCACAAATTACCACCTAGGTGGTAATCCATTAAGTACGGAAAAAGTAATTAGGGATTTGGGGACCCAAGTAGATAGCAATCTCTCCTTTGACAATCACATTGCCAAAGTGGTTAGAAAGACCTTCTATATAGCCCACCTTATCATGAAAGGGTTCACATCTAGATCAAGAGAGGACATTGTGCCCCTCTACTCATCACTCATCAGGCCCATAATTGAATACAATTCCCCATTTGGGATGTACCTTACCCGACACCTGCAGCAACTGGAAAGACCCCAAAAGTACCTCACCAAGAGGATCAAGGGACTCAAACAGATGCCCTACGCAGTTAGGCTAAAGAAACTCCAGCTCTACCCAGTTGCTTACCGCCTACTCAGAGGCGATCTGTGCCTGACGTATAAAGCCATGTCCAACCCAGAATTAATGGACATGCTCCACCTCAGGAAATTCAAATCCCATAGAGCTACACACTCCAGGGACTTAAACCTAAGCACAGAAATAAATAGGACATGCTGGAGAGACAGATTCATATCCTAGAGGCTCCCCTCACTCTGGAACAAAATCCCAATCCATGTTAGGCAGAGCCCCTCAATGACCCTCTTCAAGAGAAAATCTTAACGAGTGGATGGGAGATCGTAGGTTTACCCCTGGGATCTCTTCTGTGTCCCTACTAGACAGAGGCACTGTAAACTAACCTTAAAAGGGCTATCTTCTGTGACCTACTATACAGAGACACAGTCAACTAATCTAAAAGGGTGGCGAAAGCCAAACACACTCTGGCTAGGCTTATAAATGCCCTACGGCAGATAGCCTAGTATCAACCTATGAACCTATAGAACTGAAGTATTGTTGTCAATATTTTACAATTGAGATAGGTAAGCCTGCCTGGACGCTCCTCCTGAGACATACTTATCCTCCCTGAAACAGCAGCACCAATGTCAGTGACATGCTGTTGTGCACCTTCCTGTGAGGTGTCTGGATCCCTGACGGCAGACAGAAACTCTTCATTTGGTATCAGTGGTGGCTGTGTAGCAGACCCCCCTAGTAGCCATCTGTTCATGGTCCGCTGTAGATGCTCTATTCCAGGCTAATGAAATCATGCCAGTGGCCCTCTGGTGCACTGAATCATATGTTCTGCCCTGGCCACCTACTGCGTGCACATCAGCACCTATCTTCTGCCAAATTTGCATTCTGCCAGACATATCCTCACATCCCCTTCTCAAGCAAAACTGCAACATGTCATTCTCAGGGTCACTGAAGGGGGGTTGTGGGGATTGTGACACCTTGGTGCCATAGTCCTAGGTGACATAAAACACAAAAGAAGATTAATACACTTAAGTATTACATAAATAAAAGTTCTGCTGAGATATAACACATAAAAGGTAGTATTTCACTATTACCCACCAGAGAAATATAAAAAGCAAGGTTGGATCCAAAACAAGGAGAGTAACAATAGAAAATCTTGTTTGTGCCAAAACAGAAAAGCAACTTGGCTCCCCCACCCCCAAAACGACAGGCAAATGACACATTTTGTTAACAAACTATAACTGAAGTGCTAAACGTGCTATCAAATAAACTGTCCCTGAAACATGTGTATACATTTATCAGCTAATATTCCATTTTATGCAATTGGCAGCCATGGCTACCTGTGGCCAGCACTCCCCTACAGGCACGTATGGGCCATGGTAGAAGGCTAACACCCTGCGTCATTGACATATAGGACATTTACATTTCACAGAAATAACAACAGAATAGTGTAAAGAAAAAAACTGTTGTAACATTAGCACTTGTGATGACAGTTAATAAGGCTGCACATCTGGAAAGTAAAATGCCCTGACAAACATGCTTATGCCATCAGTACACTTCTAAGCAATGCATAGAGATAAAAGTAGCATTTGCTAATGCATATGTATATTAATAGATTTTTCTTACTGACATTTCAGCATATCCACCATATAGCTGAAAGATGTAAGCATACCTTATCAAGATCAGTAGACCTCTATGCAGATAAATCTCAAAGTAATATCTTCTCTGTTATCCACATAAACAAGTCTCCTCACCTTCAGGTTACCTAGCCTCATGGTTCCCTTTTTATAGTGTAGATTCTGGGCTGTGAGCATGGTAAAGATACAAATGAGGTATGAACTCATTAGAATTGCTAAATCCCAAATGCTTAGCTCTGTGTATCACATGTAAAGATAATGCAGGCACTCCCTTAGTGTTTGCTACTAATGGATTGCAACTGTGAATGATTACTGGTAGGGAGAAGAAAAACACAACAGCAATTCAGACTCCCCTACTTCCAGTGGGTTTGTCATCCAGCTTAGACTTAGAAAGTGCCGAAGTAATTGTATCAAGGTTTTAAATGTAAGTAAGCAGCACACATTACACTGTTTATTTTCAGCAACATCCAACATCCCCTCCATTTCTTGACAATTGCATATTATTATTATATATTATATTATTTCAATGTAATATCCTTACACATTTTAAGGACAATGATACAGAATGCCTTACAGACTGCATGTATCATATTACTGGTCAGATAAGACAAGAATGGGCAACAAACACAGAGAAATAAGACAAAGCTGAAGAAATGGTTGTGTGATTACTCAGTACGCTACCTCAGAAATTAATACATGTACAAACAACTGTCATGTGTTTTGTTAGTACTGTGGATGATGTTGCAGTTGGTTGTATGCACAAACAATGCTTTTATTTCTCTGCTGCAAAGCTGTTTGTGTGTCAAAGAGGAATAAAACACCCTTACTGTTTTTTGAAGGTTCATCGGAGTGAGAGTTCAAATCCAGACCTGTGTATAAATATTTCATGTATACCAACATACATTTTACAGTGTTATTTATGTAATAGATTTCTTTTATTCATTTTACCTAATTTTCATTTTTTTGTATTTTATTAATACCAGTGTTTGTGTGGTAGGCTTAGCGCAAACAAGAAAAATGGAAAAACACAATGAATGTCAGGTTTAGCTGTGTTGATCTCATTTGCGTGACACTTAGCAGTGCATAAACCTGGACTAGTGGCCCACACAAGAAGTAGAAGGAACACCTGGAGACAGGGTGTAGACAGCATAAAGATCAAAAAGGTTACATTGTTGCATTTTTTGTTTTCTGTTGTGCAATACTACTACAAGACATTGCATGATAGTTAGCAAGCTTCCCCAACACCTCCAGCCATTGAACACCTATAGATAGGATGCAGACAGTGAACAATTTAAAACAGATGCATTCTATTAATCCTGTTGGGCACAGTGCAAAGATGTTAAGTGGAGTTGCACTGCAGTTAACACACTCAACTTTAGAATGGATAGGGAAGTATGTAACTGTTATATAACCATTTCTGTGGCAGCAGGTGTAAATGTAGGAATGTAATACAGATGGTTTTGGGTTCTAATACTGAAATTGCAACATATTTTCACTGTTGTGACCTTCCAGTTTATCATAATGAACTTGAAAATTTACAAGTGTTATTTCAATATTCCTGTGGCAACAGATGTAAGTGTAGGGCTGACATCCACATGGTCCTGGGCTCTAATACAGGAAATGCTAGACATTTTACTGTTGTTCCATTTTGCATTATATTAAATATCACTTATAACACTTTATACTTAATTATAAATAGTGGAGCTAAGATGAATCACATGTATGAGGGTTAAGACACCTTTACTGTGTTTTGAAGGTTAAGATGTATGACTGAGAGTGTGACAGATAATGTGACATCCCTTACTCTCCTGGGTCAATAACTAAAGAGCTTCAATCCTCACTACTGACTAAATGTGAGACTGCCAGTTAAACAGAAGTAATATTTCACAATTTTCCCCTAAGAGCACAACAGGAACATGGTCTATTTTCCTGGGACTGGACTATATACCTCTGTCCATCCCAAATCTATTTTCTTAGTATGCACTTCAGAGCTATGTGTCCCAGTTTAAGACCTCTGATACACTCACACTCAAAGTATATTTAAATTTCAAATATCCAAACACTTCTGGGAAAGCCTGACACAGATTTCCAGTGGTGTCCCTTCCCCAAAATAATACGGCAGTGCCTCCAGCAATCAGAGTGCCTTCATGCCCTTCTAAAGGGTTGCTAAATTATGAAAATTAAATATCAAAATAAATGATAGCTAAGACCATAAGCGACCAGGTCTTTGAGGTGATCTGGGGAGTATGAGACAGGAAGAAGCACTCTCTAATCTCTAAAGAAAGACACTGATTTTCAGCCACAATGTAAATTAATGAAAAAATATTCACTAATAAGTAAAATGATTATAAGAATATAAATCATGGACTTTTCACTAAACAGCAGAATTCAGTCACCGGAAATGTAAAATTGAACGGCAGGACAAGAGTCCATTATTCTAAAAATCTCTGTCTTAATAACTAAGCTTTCCTAATCTAACTAAAGAATACTGCCCCTGATCCAATCTAACACATGACAGCAAGTCAAAGGGCAGGTTTACAGTCTTTAGTGAGTTGTCTTTCATGGGTGTCCACTGACTGCACAGCATCTTACCAGACTGTACTTCACAAAACTTCTCAACACTTGACAAAACTGCCAGCTCAACTGTCTTATTTTAAAAAATAATAGCAGTTTGAAAAAGTTATTTTTCTGTCAATCAACTGTTTAAATAATCACCTGGCAGTCAGGAACATTCTCACTCACTGTTCAGCTGATTCTCCACAGTACATTTAGAATGTCCCCCTCAAACATGAACAATTGGAAATGTATCAAAACACTTACCGATTCTTTAAACATTCTGTTTAAACAGGGAAATACTCAACATTTAAAAATCTTATTTACATTTCACAATTAGACATGATGCCATACAATGCAAATTAATCTGAAAATATACATAAATCTCCTGCCAGACATGCTAACACAGATGATAATGCTTTCATTTTCTTCACAGAGGGTATACTGTCTACTATATTTCTGTAAGTATAATTCCACTATATTTCTGTAAGTATAATTCTACTATCTGGACATGGATGACCTCCACACTTAAATAAGACACATATATGCAAGGACCTTGTCAGACTGAATACATACATTAACACCTCAATCTGTCATCTGTATATATTATGCATTATGATCAGCTTATGATTATAACCAGTTCTAACAAAAACACTGATAACAGTCAATTCACTATCTACTCTACAAATGCTACTCCAATCACTCCAGTGGCACAGGCTAAGCTATTGGAAATAACCATAGACTCCCATCTAAAATTTGATAGTCATCTCAACTTAACTATTAAAAAAGTACATGCCAAATTGGGATCACTCTACCGCATTAAACCATTTCTTACCAACAACACAAGATCAGCCATTGCTCGCTCCCGACTTCTATCCATCCTATTCTATGCATCTCCCATTCTGACTAATCTCAACAAAACTGAACTAAGCAAAATGGAAGCCTGCTATAACAGAATTGCCCACTTTGCTGCAAATTGCTCATATAGACCTCATCACTGTACTGCTTTGAGACAGTTCCACTGGCTTGAACTGCCCAACCTCCTAACTTACAATCAGCTCTGCCTCTATCATTCTATTACCTCTGCAATAAGTGTTCTTCCCCCAAAAGGCCTCATAGGTCATCAAGCAAGCTACTACTTGAAGTCACCAACAGCTACAATAGCTTTGGAGACACACTATATAGTAGTTCAGTGGCTAAAAAATGGAACTCTCTCCCCACTAGCATACAAAACACATCCAAAGCCTCCTTTAAAAACCTCATTAGGCAACATCTCAAGCAAAGTTGACAGTCCCATGATTGCTCCCCAGGCTAGTGAAAGCGGATAAGGTATACATAATAAACCTATAGTACTTGATAATAGTTTTCGCTCTTACTCACAAACACTGGTTAATCTACAATGTATGCAGTGTAACTGTGTACTATGTATGTATTCTACCTATGTACCAAATTTCAGCTGTACATCACAAATCTATTAATTACCTTTATTTTTAAATTAATATTGTTTTGTTTGTTCTCTTCACTATAACTGTTGATGTGCCGCATACCACTGTAAAAACATGTCTTTTGTAATTTGTGTGTATACTGATCATGTCTAACTAAATGTATCTGTAATTTTTCTTTGTGGAGCTTTTCTCCCTGGGCTCAGTCAGACACCCCCCAGTTAACAAATGTAAAATAAAAATAAAATAAAAATAAATAAATAAATATATGAATGATTCATGACTATGTCTGAGAAGCACTTCTTCTGTGGAAAAGATGATAAATCACTACTGTGGAAGAAAATGTTTTGTCCCTTATGTGTAGGTTTGGATCCCACACTGTAAAAATCAATTTTATCAGTGTATAAATCCAAACAAACGTGTCAGATCAGAACATTCATGACCCCACTGCATGTCAGCAAAGTTAAATCACCTAACAGCTACAACAGCAGGCATCCCTCAAACTAATGTCAAGTGTCAGATTAACCTTTCAACTTCAAAAATTGATTCCCTCCCTGCTTGGCACTGTTGATCTCTGCTTGACACTGTGCAAATGCAGTTGGCATTGTTTCTCAGGTTTGCACACTACCAGTAAATTTGATAACAGGAATTGGTAGGAAATCATTATTTGCTCTTGCTCTACTTTTGGTATTTGATATGTCTGGCCTTAGAGGGGAATGTGCCCAATTTAGGGCACAGAGGTGTGGTGTTCATGAGTCCAGAATATTTATTGGACTCCTGGTAAAACACCACAGCCAAAGGTTTCTGCAGAGTGCTATTCTGGCTCCCAGTACAAATCTGAGGCTTGGAATAATTTGGCCAAGGCTGTATCCAGTGTGACTGGCATCCCATGCACTGGAGAACAGTGTAAGCACTACTTCAATAACCTAAAAAAGACACAAGAAGGATACACTCAACCAGTGGTTGGAGGAGTTCTAAACTAGTGACATCCCACAGTTGTGTAAGTAAGCTAATAAAGAGAATTTATAATACATAGAAAGATAAATATAGGCAAGTCTGGCATGCATAATGCTCTTCTGTTCTTTTCTTTTCTTTTCTTTTCACAGCTAATCCTGAAATTGTGGCTCATGCTGATTATCTGGAGAGACTGAGGGAAGCAAGTGGTATGTATGCAGTACAAGAGAAGTATTATTGTAGCTTTAGAAATTAAAGAACATTGTTTATGTTTTCTATACAGTAGTTGCAAATTAAGCATGCATATCCTAAGTGTAAAAGCAAGTATGCATGCATAAGTCTGTAGCACAAACCAACTTCAGGAGTCAAGTGTAAGACTGTAGTCAGAGGTTATGGTTTCAAATATCATGGGTAACAACTATGCAATACTGGAATTATTTAATAATATTACATAAATTAAAATATAAATGAGTAGCATAAATTCCCTGCTGCTAACTGTAATCTGTATAACTGGACCAAGCATATGTGCAATATATGCACATTGCAAGGATTACTTTGAGCAATCCATAATTGTAGTTTGTAGTGGTTAGGACACACACTTAAATGTAATACTTCAGATGAAATAGTTGTATAACTGTGATAATGCACTCTTTGTCACATATGATGGTACTAATTTTATCTTTTTTTTCTCCCACCCCAACCCTTATCTCTTTTTTTATTTTCTGCTATGTGTCTTAAAAAATGTCTCCATGTCATCCATCTGTAACAAATCACTAAATGCTTCACAGCACAGTGAAGTAGGCCAACCCCAGTGAGTCAGCATGCCTCCACTCCACTGACTCCAGCACCCGATGCCCAGCACATCTGGGACCTAACCTGGAAGTACTACCTCTGCTACCCCAGCACTACCTGTGCCCTCAGGTAGCACTACTCTGGCAGCTGGTACTGTGGTACCCTCCAGGGGTAATGGCAGAGGTGGGCATTTTATCATCTGCCAGGGTTGGTGCATAGGATCATGCACAGCACCATTATTGTACATCTACACAGGATGGAGAGGCTGTTCTCCCTCATGGTCTGTAGGTGGAGAAGACATCAAGCACTCCAGCAGCCAGTGGAGTAAGGGGAGTGATGACAATCATGTGGGTGAGGAATACATTCTCACTTTCCCCATGTTTGATGGACATGAGATTGTGTTGTCCCCTCACTCACCTCAATCATGGTGTCCCCCAACCTTTTGTGTCCCTCACCATTCCTGTCATGTCTTGTTTGTCCTGTTTATTTGCATTTGCTTCCTCACCTACCCAACTTACCTGATACAGAAATATCAATGTCCCTTACCCAGCATTCCTCTCTTACTGAAGTAAAAAAAAAAGGTACCTATCAAATGAAAAATATCATCCCATTACATATCTCTCCATTTCACACACATGTTTTCTTGATGCACTTGATTTTAGTCCTATTGGCTATACAACATAATTGCATTGTTGTCACCTCTCTTTGTGGAGGTGACAGTCCAACTTCAGCTAATATTCTGTACATATTTTCATTTTACACTGTTGAAGAAATGGATAGCTATCTCTCTTTCCTACCTCCCTCCTGCACATTTCTATATTGCATTCTCTTTGTTCTTCCCCCTGCTTGCCTCCCATTTCACCACTTTCCTTTTTACCCCATTTTAGCACCTATAATTTGGTCAAAAAATAGAATTGCACACAACACACATAAGTACCAAAAATAAAAATGGAGCCCTTCAAGTTTTGGCCTGTATGTTTGTGAGGAGTTTGGCATCATGCACCAAGGCCAAGTGATGGTGAATGCCTCTTTCTTTATGTGGTTACCTCCATGCAATGCCATTTAAACTTGTTGCACTATGTCAACACACAGTAACACAGGGCGAATGTAGTGTAAAGTGTAATTTCCTTCCATTATCACTACTTATTTAAAAGTATTACATACACCTGGATTCAAACTCTATATCATCTGGACTCAAACAGAAATGTGTCAATGCCTTTACACCTGCTACGACAGAGTCAGCTAAGCAGCAGGTGTGTTTCATACCCTCAGTACTGGGAACTCTTAAAATTATAGCATTGAGGCTTGTGTTTGTGCACTGTTTAATTACACACAAACAGGGAAAATGGTAGAAATGTGTATCTTGCATGTGCAAAGACTTTGTCAACCATTGAGTAAACCCGCTGCTCGGCAGTGTGCTAAGTAAAGTGGACAAAAGCATGTATTACTTTTGTTTACTGTCCATTTAGTGTTCATGACATGAAAGTTCATGTGGGAACAGAAAAAAATGAAGGCCCTAAGACAATATGACATATTTTAATGCAGCCATCTGTTTTCTCCCCTCATGCACTGCAACCCTAGTCTCTCAGTAGTTGTTCACAAATATATCAATTACACTACACAAATCCATAACAAATGTTGTGTTATATACAATGCACATCTTTGAATGACATTACACATTCAGATTTCCCAGTACTTGTATTAATGTGGACACCTGTTTGCATATAGTTTGTAAAGCTGTCTCTTAAAGTATACCTGCACATTGGAACACAACCACCAAAATACTACACATTGCACACTCATCAGTCTGGTAACATGCAGGACTTGAAATACCTTGACAGTTGAACATGCCTACACATGTATGTCATGCAGGTCTCCCAACATCTTCTCTTCAACATCCAGCACTGATGTCATCCTCTGCAAGTTGTCCTGCAGACTTGTAAAAGTCAGACTTGTGCTGTGGTGCTTGCTTAAAGTACTGAGTTCTCTAGTCCATATACTTAGATAGGTAGGTGTTCTGTTCTCACTGCCATCGACTGGGAGGAGTGTGTGTGTGAGTCTATTTAATCAGAGGGACACAACTGTATGTCCAGCAGTTGCTACTCCAATCCCATGGATTGCCAACATTGTGACACTTACACATGCCTACACATCCATTTCCTGTAGGTCTCCCAACATTTTTTCTCCAACATCCAGTGCTGATGTCATCCACTATAATTTGTCCTGCAACCTTCTAAATGTCAGACTTATCCTGTGGCACTTACATAAAGCACTGAGTTCTCTAGTCTCTGTACTTAGGTAGGGGTTCTGTCTTCAGTGCAGTCAACTGGGAGGTGTGTGTGTGCATGCACACTTGCTTGTCATTAGAAAGAACATTTTACAACAGCATGTGGGACACTGCTAATACCATTTTCTCCTCACCAGAAACTGCTGATGTCATCACCTACAAACAATTGTCTGACACTCTCTAAGTCAGATTTGAGCTGTGGCACCTTCCTTAAATACAAAGTTCTCTAATCAGTTTACTTAGATAGGTAGGGTTCCATTCTCATTGCAGTCAACTGGGAGCTATGTGTGTGTTGGATCACTTTCTTGAGATTAGAGAGAGCATTTTACACCAGCATGTGGGACACTGCTATTACCATTTTCACCCCATCAGACACTGCTGTAATCACCTATAAACTGTTGTTTGACACTCTCTAAGTCAGACTTGAGCTGTGGTTCTTATCATAAATGCAGAGTTTGCTAGTTGGTGAACTTAGATAAGTAAGGGTTCTGTTCTTATTGCAGTCAACTGTGGTGTGCATGTGTTGGTGCAGTTGCTTGATGTTAGAGAGAGCATTTTACACCAGCATGTGGAGCACTGCTATTGCAATTTTCTCCTGACCAGACTCTGCTGATGTCATTAGCTATAGCTGATTTGCAGATGTGAAGTATTCCCATTAGGGCAGGGTCTGAGACTGAGGTAAATCCAAAAACAGACCAGCACAATGGTAATTTGGCTAAAAAACATTTATTATTGAATAAACTTCCAAACCAAGAATATTATATCTTGATAGGCAGGCAAACCGGTTTCGGCTATAAAAAGCCTTCTTCAGTGCTAAGACACAAATGATCAACAGTTGAGCAGCTCTAACATCCTGGCATTAAATAGTAAAATATTTATGATCATTTGTATCTTAGCACTGAAGAAGGCTTTTTATAGCCGAAACCGGTTTGCCTGCCTATCAAGATATAATATTCTTGGTTTGGAAGTTTATTCAATAATAGTTGTTTTTTAGCCGAATTACCATTGTGCTGGTCTGTCTTTGGATTTACCTCGATTTGGGTTTGGACCGTGCACTTAGTCCCTCGTGCGTGTGCATGTTTGGTTTGTTCGTTCAGGGTCTGAGACTGGCCTGCAGGCCAGGCACAGGTCACCTCATCCTATACAATACAGATTACAGTGACAGAGCTTTCTGTCTATCCACAGATGTCATGGCATGGTTTGCAGGCCCTGTATTTTCTTGGTAATAAACTCCTGTGGTCTCTCTAGCTACTGCATGTGTCTGGTGAGGCACATGTAAAAGGGAGCATTACACTCTATTAAATAGTGTTCTTATGAGGTTTGAGTACAGTGCTGTTATATCATCCTCAGATCTGGATATAATAGCCTAACTTATGCAGTGCACAAAGTAGCCTTTCCATACCACTGTGGTCACTTGGTGGTCAAAGTTTAGATTGCTATCTATGTGTGTTCCCAGGTCTTGCACCACTAGGTTTCGGAATAGGGGGAGTGTTGTCAATGCTGTAATTAGCAGGGAATTCCACTTTGCAGAAGGTCAAAATAATAACACATTTTTGTGTTTATTTGTAGACCATGTGGCTTTGGTACCAATCATTTGTCTGTATTAGCCCTTCCTGTAGTATGTTATCATCATTGGTGGACTCAATGATTGCACTGAGTATGCAAGAATCAGCAAACTTGGTAAGCTGGAGGCTGTATACTTTTGCCTGGACTGTCGAGAAATAGATTCCAAACAGTAAAGAGCCAAGCACAGATCCTTAGAGTATGCCAGTGGTGACAGATCTCCTCGTAGAGTTTGATTCACCAATTTTTACAGAACGTGTTCTGTCGGTGAGCCATTTCGTTAACCATTTAGTGACATAAGGGTTAATCTCTAGCTGGGAGATTATTTTATTGATATCTGAATGGGAGATTGTATCCAAACCCTAGACCAAATCAAGATAGGCAGTATGCACTGTCTTACCTTCATCCAGGTCTATCAAACAGAATCAATGGGTGTGACTCAGAACATACACCTACCTGACATGGTTGGATACACACTTCAAGACACCCTCCACATGGCTATATTCCTGTAGATGCGTATACATCAACATGCATTCATCTGAGTTGGGGGGACATCACCTGATGTAGGCATGTATAGACACATCAAGACTCTCCTCATCTGTGAGGTAGACCAACATGTCGTCATGGACGCTTTTTGAATGTACACTAGTAATATCTCAGCTGTGTGCAACAGACATGTGTAAATTGTTAATACTATTTCCAATGTCTGTTATATCTGCTAGATGTCCTCAAGGCATGCATAATGACAACACTATCACCCTATGGAACTTGACCGGGACAAGGCATTTGACACAAATCCACACAGAGGTATTCACTCAACACTGTCAGATGTGGCTATAAACACCTATACCACAAAGTGGGTAAACCACTGGATCACATATGTGGCATCTAAATATGTTGAAATGTGTGATGTGACTTATATCTTGGGTCCAGTGATCAGGTCTCTACATCACGGGTATCTGCCAGGCCCTTTCCTGTCTATTATTTAAGTCACAGATGTCAATAATGACATACACATCCTGTGTACAAACAGCTGGAGGACTACAGATCATGAGCAATCATTGGCTCCAGCTGTGATATTAGTATAATGCAGACAGTATCAACATACACACTAAAGATTGCTTTCACAGCCATAACAACACATGAGATGAAACAAAAACATGCAGGCATTTGTTACATTATGAAAACAAATGCACAACCCAAGGACCCTAGTGCTTCTGGACCTAGATACCAATCTCTGCCTAGCGCAGTTTATCCCCCTACTGCACGGCTCTGAATTTTAAAGACAACAACATGCTTGTGACCACACGGGAAGCTAATCTACCCATAAAGGTTTATCCCCCTACTGCATAGCTCTGAATTTTAAAGACAACAGCTTGCTTGTGACAACACGGGAAACTAATCTACCTATAAAGGTTTATCCCCTTACTGCACATCTCTGAATTTTAAAGACAACAACATGCTTGCGTCCACACTTGCTTGCAACCACACGGGAAACTAATCTACCCATGAAGGTTTATCCCCCTACTGCATGGCTCTAATTTTTAAAGACAATATCTTGCTTGTGACCACATGGGAAGCTAATCTACCCATAAAGGTTATTATCTAAACTTTAACAGTACTCCCGTAGCAGACACTGAACCTTCTTGGGTCCACAGCACTAGGAATCAGCCCCTAGGACTCCCTGTATTCTGTACCTTTGACTTTGAACTGGATTCACCAGTCACTAGTTATAGACAAACAGTACTCTCTAAAAATAAATCTTAAGCTATTCCTGACTAGATCTACCAGTCACTAGTTAAAACCTACAATTTGCTCCTAACTGACCCCAGAAGTAATTCATACAACTGCAGGATAAGTTACAAAAAGCAAAAAAAAATTGACTGCAGTTAACTTAAAAACTAACAGATATAGGCTTTTAACTCATTACCTCGCAGGTACAAACATAAAGTACCTCGTGGCTCTGCACCTCTCCCTGCCCCTAATTTCCACCCACCCCCCCAATGCTGCTAAATTTAAAGCCCAAGGAATCACACCTCCTCTACCATAACCTATCATAGACAACAACAATTTCCAACCACCACCTCTTTCTGCCACAAAGCCTCTCTGTGATACTAATACTCTCCAACTCCAAATATAGCTCTAAACAACAAACCCCAGACAAGTACTACGTTATCCTACAAAATGAGACTAATACTGTCACGTTTACCACTTTTGCTCATTCATTATCTTCTCACCACCTACAAAAAACAGCCCTACCTAGGCTTTCACCACCCCATATCCCAAACCATCACTACTCCAATTTCAAATAAAACTGACCAGCTCATAACTTTCTATGAACTTGACTCCTCCACTCTTAAATACCATCAACTAAACAGACCATTGTTTAGTTCCCCTAAAACCAGATATTATCAAAAAATAATTAACGAAGCCCTGAAAATCATTATTACTGTTCAATACAGCATGATAAGAGATGGAGACATCCACCCAAACCCTGGTCCTACCACACCCATAAATACTTGTGCCCAGGCCATCACTCCCTTCAACATTTTACTGGCAACAAGGCCCCCTAACTCTCTCCTAACTTGTCACCTAAACATCAGGAGGTTAAACAACAAGGTCCATAATCTCCATGCCCTCTTAGCAGTCTACTCACCTGATGTGCTATGTCTCACAGAGACCTGGCTAAAACCAGGAACTGAAGACAATGAAGTTATCCTGCCAGGGTACAACATACTTAGACTTGATAGCAACTCTAGGAAAGGTGGGGGAGTAGCAGTCCTCTATGAAAATATACTAGACATCACTCTAGCCCCACAACAACCTCCTCTCTTCAATAATGCCGAAATTATCATTACCAAAAAATAAAAGTATATTCATAGTATGCATGCACATCCCCAGGTAATAATTCAAACACCCTAGCAGACTTCCTACAATGGATATCCGGTACATACCCCCATGAAAGAATGGTGTTAGGTGACCTTAATATTGATTGGAATAACTGATCCTCTGAATCTCCCACAATCCTTGTAAACCTTCATGGTTACACACAACTCATTACCACACCCACTGGAATAAACAAAACCAATAACAAAGATAGCATCATGGACTGGATCCTTATCAACAACCACCCAGACTTGTACAACTCTGGCACCATCCCAGATGATATGAGTGACCACTTACTCACTTACATCATCAAACATAAAGCAGACAACCTCCACCAAACCACCTATAAATCGATCAGAAACAATAAAAACTTCAATGCCACCCGTTTCCAGAATGAACTCAAAGCATGCAATTAGTCTATCCTAAAGCATCTTCCATTAGATGATGCTGTAGCCTACTTTAATTCCAGATTCCTTACTATTCTCGATTCTCATGTTCCTGTTCACACCCTTAGAGCTAAAACTAAAACTGCCCCATGGCTCTCTAAAGAAACCAAAACCAAAATCATAGCAAGAAATAAAGCATGAGACAAATGGCGTATCTCTAAAGACCCACTTGACCAAATCAAATTCAAACAGTTATGGAATGATACCAAAAAATCTACACTGGTAGATAAAAAAAATTCTACCACCATCTTCAGCAAAAACATCAAAACAAACCTCAAATGTTTTGGGCAGGAATTAACAAACTGCTCCACCCTGGTCAATCTTCCACTCCTACCCCATCAGCTTGCAACCTAAAACCCCCTGAGGAAACTGCAAATGTCAAGACTATCCAATCACTAGCTAGCAAACTGGCTCCCAGTTGCTCTAACCCTGATTCTTCCCTAGACATCACCCCACTCTCCTTTAATTTCCAGCCTGTTTCTACATCAACCATCAGGTCTCTAATTAATAAATTAAAATCCACTACCCTAGCACCTGACCTCCTTCCACCAGAATATCTACAAAAAGTGGCAGATGGCATTGCATACCCTGCTTCCATTACTATAAACCGAACCTTGTCAGAAACCACCATCCCCTTGATCAGGAAGATTTCCCATGTTATCCCTCTCCACAAAAGAGGGAACTCACTAGAACTATCAAACTATAGACCAATAGCCATACTGTCACCACTGGCCAAAATAATGGAAAAATGTGTTCATAAGCAACGTATGCTCTATTTCACTCAGAATAAACTATTAGCTAACTCTCAGCACAGCTTCAGGCCAAATCACAGCACCACCTCAGCCCTTCTATCCTTTTCTAATGCCATTAACCACAACCATAATACTAGCAAGCTAACCTCAGCCCTCTTTTTAGATCTCTCTAAGGCATTTGACATGGTCAACCATCAATTACCTATTCATACCCTAAGAACATTCTCACTAAATAATTGTGCAATTAAATGGTTCCAATCTTATCTATCCAGCAGACAACAAGCTGTACTATGGCAGAACACACTATCTACCCATCTTCCCATTACACTAGGTGTTCCGCAAGGTTCCACACTAGGACCCCTTCTCTTCTCTGTCTTTATCAATGATCTACCCACAGTGACTCCCAAGGCTACCTGCATTCAATAAGTGGATGACTCCACTCTAATCTCTGCAGCCTCCTCCACAGCTGATCTTATGACACTAACCTAAAATACTTTTAACATTGTTGAAAATTGGTTTGCAGACCATCAGCTTATCTTAAACCTTAACAAAAGTAAGCTGCTTATTTTTTCCCCCACTTGCAAGTCCTCCTCTCAATTCTTTACTACAATATCTAACACTGGCACACTGATACCCCCATATGTGCAAACCAAACTCATAGGAGTCACAATTGATAATACCCTGTGTGTTGAGAGACAGCCTTATAAGACTATCTGCAAATATATAGAGCTGAGTATATTTTTCTGTATTATTCTGTATTATAGAGCTAAATTGTTGCGTAGATATCTGTTGTCTTACTGTTCTGCAAATATACAGAGATCAGTATATATTTTTTTGGTTTTATAATTTGCACTCTGATTCCTCACATCTCTGTTGAAACTGTTTTTCCACTCCCCCTCCCTGTTCTTGGTTGTAGTTTAAATTTGGTGGCTTTTGCAGTGCCCACCCCACTGTAGATTTGATCTAGGACACTCCCCAAGTCCCATCTCTTTACCGCATTCTACCTAATAAACCCTTTCTGCACTTGCTTTTAGTCCTTTTTAATTTAATTAAATTTTTTCAAACTGTGTGTGGACTAATATTGCTACATACTCAAGTGTGCCAGCTTGCACTGCATGTGAATTGTTTTTACTACTGTTTTTGCTACTTTTCTGAAAAAAACAATTGTAAGCCTGTTTCCTACCTTTCCTGTAATTAGTGTTCCAGATACAGATTTGCTGTATCCAGGACTATTTGTAAGCTTCTGAGCCCCCCAAGCCTTTCTGTGTTGGAGGGAAGCCATCTAGCTTATCAGTAGGAGTGGTAAGCACTAGGTAACCTGTCTACCACATAAGGAGTGGTTCTGGCCCAGAATTTGTAGTTATTGGCCATTTGGGCGGTCTTCCATCTCTCTCAACTTTCTGATTTGAAAGCCTACATTTGCACTTGTTTCTGACCTGTAACTCCTGGGCCCATCTCATTTGCTCACTCAAAAAAAAATGTATCTGCTTTTATTGTATTTGTGTTTCTTCCTACTTTATTTTGCTTTTGTGTCATCTTAAAAGTACTCAATTGTATTTATTACTGCTTGATGTAACTCATTCTAAGCCTTTTAGTTTAAGCACTTGGGCTTCAGACCAGTTGTTTTACATTAAGAAGGTTTGTGGTCTGCACTGTAGTGGCAGAACAGGTAGCTTACATCCTTCTAAGTTGGGAACTGCTGATTGAGGGCTCAGTGTCTGTTATTCTAAAAGTGTATTAATTCTAGTTTAAGCTCTTGGGCTTCAGGCCAGGTATTTTACATTAAAAGGGTTCATGGTCTGCACTCTTGTGGGAGGAGAGGCTGGACGCTGCCCTTCTGAGCTGGGAATTTCTGGTTAAAGGCTTATAGTGCCTGCATATTTAAACTGCTTCTTACTGAAATTGGTACACCTTGTTTGCTGTAGCATAGACTAGATCCAGCCCTGCTGAATCTAGCTTTGTTTTTATAACTTGAGCACTAATCCAGGCATTCTTTAAAGTATTCAATTGTATTTATTACTGCTTGGTAGTAACTTGATTAAAGTGTAGCTATCATTCTAAGTCTTTTGGATTAAGCACTTGGGATTCAGACCAGTTGTTTTACATTAGGAAGGTTTGTGGCCTGCACTGTGGTGGCAGGATAGGTAGCTTACATCCTTCTAAGTTGGGAACTGCTGATTGAGGGCTCAGTGTCTGTTATTCTAAAAGTGTATTAATTCAGGTTTAAGCACTTGGACTTCAGGCCAGTTGTTTAAGAAGGTTTGTGGTCTGCACTGTAGTGGCAGAACAGGTAGCTTACATCCTTCTAAGTTTGGAACTGCTGATTGAGGGCTCAGTGTCTGTTATTCTAAAAGTGTATTAATTCTAGTTTAAGCACTTGGGCTTCAGGCCAGTTATTTTATATTAAAAGGGTTCATGGTCTGCACTCTTATGGGAGGAGAATCTGGACTCTGCCCTTCTGAGCTGGGAATTTCTGGTTAAAGGCTTATAGTGCCTGCATATTTGAACTGCTTCTTACTGAAATTGGTACACCTTGTTTGCTGTAGCATAGACTAGATCCAGGCCTGCTGAATCTAGCTTTGTTTGTATAACTTGAGCACTAATCCAGGCATTTTTTAAAGTATTCAATTGTATTTATTACTGCTTGGTAGTAACTTGATTAAAGTGTAGCTATCATTCTAAGTCTTTTGGATTAAGCACTTGGGCTTCAGACCAGTTGTTTTACATTAGGAAGGTTTGTAACCTGCGCTGTGGTGGCAGGAGAGGTAGCTTACATCCTTCTAAGTTGGGAACTGCTGATTGAGGGCTCAGTGTCTGTTATTCTGAAAGTGTATTAGTTCTGGTTTAAGCACTTGGGCTTCAGGCCATTTATTTTACATTAAGAAGGTTTGTGGTCTGTACTCTTGTGGGAGGAGAGGCTGGACTCTGCCCTTCTGAGCTGGGAATTTCTGGTTAAAGGCTTATAGTGCCTGCATATTTGAACTGTTTCTTACTTAAATTGGTACACCTTGTTTGCTGTAGCATAGACTAGATCCTGGCCTGCTGAATCTAGCTTTGTTTGTTTGTATGCTTGTTGTTTGTTTGCTTGTTATTCCCTGAAATGCTAATTCCACCTAAAACGCGGCTTTTCAGTGCTTCTGTGGATCCCTAGTGATATCTGCATTGCTTACTGTACTTATTTCCTTGTTTCACTTGAAAGAAAGTTACTGTTTGTCGTTTTTGCATTTAAGTTACCTGTAACACATTGCATTTAAGTTACCTGGCACTTGCTCACTAAAGCAATTATATAAGTCAGCACTACAAAATTAAAAGCACTACACCCTCACAAACTCCCCTTGAGTACCTTGTTCCCCATTGGCCCTTTTTTCAATTATAAAGGAATTCCCAATACTATTCTAGCATGTCCAAAGGTCAGTTGTCAATCTCCTCTCTGGTCCAGCTGGTGAATCTGGAAATCTTGAGGCAATGTTACAACTGCCTCATGTACACAGACAACCCTCTCCTCCTCCCAACAAATTCCAACACATGTGAGAGATGCAACCATATAGCCATACTGGAGGCTAAGCTCTCTCAACTCAGTACTGGCGTAACCAGTCAGGAGGAGAAGGAAACCACACTCACTACAATTCCAGTCTCACATAGACCTACCACGACAGCAAACCAAACACATAAACACAGAAAAACATACTCGGAGGCTCTAAATAAAAATCTGCCTAAGCAGCAGGGACCTCCAAAGCAGACACCCAAGCAACCGCTACCCCAAAACAAAAGACGTGCAACACATAGCTCACAAAGCCAGTGTGCCGAACAGTCACAGCCCTTAAGGCTAAACAACACACCTGATACACTTGTAATAGGTGACTCTATCATCAGGCAAATTGACGTCCCGCTCACCAGGCTGAACAAGGAGAAGGTCATGGCAAGCTGCCTGTTGGGCGCTAGGATCTGCCACATAACACAAGCACTCGGGTCACTCCAAGGCAAGTACAAATATGACTCAGTCATTGTCCATGCTGGTGTGAATGACCTGAGACGTACCTCCCTGGACTACATGAAAAGAGACATAGAAGAGCTCTCTGAGCATGTAGCCCAGGCCGGTATGACCCTGACCTTGAGTAGCATCTTACCCTCACCAAGAATGACGTCACAATATGAAGACAAGATGATCAATTTCAAGAACTGGCTGAAGTATTGGTGTCATTCAAAGGGGATCCAATGCCTGTCAGCCTGGGATGACATGCTCGACAAGCCATGATGCTTCGCTAGGGACGGCTTGCACCTGTCACACCTGGGCTTCTGGATATTGGCAAAGGCTCTTGCTACCCCCATAGTGCCTTTTTTAGGCAAGGCTCAAAAGACAAACCCACCTCCATAGGTATCACAAGGGATAAGAAATTAAGAGTAATGCTACTCAATGCCAGAAGTCTAAACCTCATGATGCACACACTCGAAACTCTCCTTAGCATGGAGAACATCGATATCTGTGCAGTAACAGAAACCTGGTTCAAGGCTCCTGAGAGCACCCCAGCACTACCAGGTTATACCTCATACCTTGCTTTTCGGCCCCAAAACTTGGACCGAACCACAAAAGGAGAGGGAGTATCAATATTTGTCAAAGATACCCAGACCTCCAGGTTTGTGGCACAGCACAAAGCATCAGAGACTATCCATGTGCAACTAACAGTGGGTAAAACTGCCTTCCAGTTTATAGCCTGCTACAGACCACCCTCCAAAACCCAGGAACCCCACTCAGCCTTTCTGAGAGCACTGGAAAATATGAAGGTCTCTCCAAACACCATTATATTGGGCGACTTCAACTACCCAAACATAGACTGGGAGTATTACTCTAGCTCCAACACCCTAGCCCAAAGGTTCCTAGAATTTATAAACTCAAATGCTATGGAACAACTTGTTACCACTCCCACAAGAGGGGAAAACATGCTGGACCTGATCATCACCAACATGGGGACTCTATGCTCCAGACCAGAAGTGTATCCCTCACTGGTAAGATCAGACCATAAACTAATCTCACTGGATATTCACATCCCGACTCCACCCCCTGCCCTGAAAACCACAGTGAAAAACTTCTCTAAAGCAAATTTCACATTCCTCAAAACCGAGGTGGAATCCTTCAAAGCCTCCGGGCCTGCGGAAAATACGGCCCAGACCGCAGAATCCTTTATAAACGCATTCTATGAGCACCTTCAGGAATGCATGGATCATGCAATCCCAAATAAAACCAAGACCCAATCCTCCAAAGGCAGACATCCTGTCTGGTGGACCCCAGCCATAAACAAACTATGCAATAGAAGGAGGAAGCTACAACATGATAGAGCAAAATCCCAAAAAGGGAAGGCATCTCTGATCAGTATTAGCAAAAAACTACGGGCACTCATAAAATCATCTAAGGCCAGCTTCGAGAGAAAAATTGCACAGGACACTAAGGATAATCACAAGGCTTTCTTTAGTTATGTTAGGAACCTGGGTGGGAATTCCCAGATATGCTCAGAATTAGTCCAAAATGACAAAAAATACACCGAACCCACAGACATTGCCAACATCCTAGCTGACAGGTTCAGCGCAAACTTCTCCCCCCCCTCCCCACCAAAAGGGCAAATATCTATCTCAGCAGAGTGCTACCCCTCTGACATCTCAGATGATCAGGTAAGAGCCACCCTCTCTAAAGCAGAAAACACAGCATCAATGGGACCAGACAGTGTTCCGGGCTGCATCCTACATGAAATCCAAGAAGAGCTAAACCCAAACATAAAACTACTGTTCAATCTCAGCCTTACTACAGGATATGTACCCAAAGAGTGGCGTACAGCAACAGTGGTCCCTCTCCACAAAGGTGGTGCCTCAACGGATCCTGGAAACTATCGCCCCATAAGCCTGACTAGCTTGTTCTGCAAAGCTATGGAAAGGATCATCATGGACCTCATAAATAAAGATACTGGGGACCTACAGACACTGGATCCTACCCAGTTCGGCTTTGTTAAGGGCAGATCCTGCCTCTTAAACCTGGTTGATTTCTTTGAAACAGTCACCAAGGCCATTGACGAGGGGAAGGTGGTCCACACAGCCTACTTGGACCTCGCAAAAGCCTTCGATACAATACCCCATTCGGGCATTATAGATAATCTCACCAGCTTAAATATAAACCCCTATGTCACTAGATTGGTTGCAAACTGGCTCAAAGACAGAACCCACATGGTTAGAATTGCTGGAGCCATGTCAGACTCCAAACCAGTTACAAGTGGCATCCCACAAGGCTCAGTCCTGGGACCTCTCTTGTTCGGTATATATTTCTCAGAGGTACAGGCCAACACGGAAGGACTGTGGCTGACCAGGTTCACAGATGACTGCAAACTGGGCGCCATAATCGACTCTCCAACCGACACAAGCATCCTCCAAAAGGGCCTCATAGAAACAGTCAGCTGATGCCAGAGCCATGGCCTCAAGCTAAATGCCAAAAAGTGTATAGTCATCCCCTTTGGCAAAAACAAAGTGCCCACAAATTACCACATAGGTGGTAATCCATTAAGTACAGAAGAAGTAATTAGGGACCTGGGGACCCAAGTTGATAGCAATCTCTCATTTGACAACCACGTGGCCAAAGTGGTTAGAAAAACATTTTATATAGCCCACCTAATCATGAAGGGATTCACATCTAGATCAGGGGAGGTCATCGTGCCTCTTTACTCATCCCTCATCAGACCCATAATTGAGTACAATGCCCCTTTTGGGATGTACCTTACCAGACACCTGCAGCAACTGGAAAGACCCCAAAAGTACCGCACCAAGAGGATCAAAGGGCTCAAATAGATGCCATATGCTGCCCGGTTAAAGAAACTCCAGTTCTACTCAGTGGCATACCGCGTGCTCAGAGGCGATCTGTGCCTGACGTATAAAGCCATGTCCAACCCGGAATTAATGGACATGCTGCACCTCAGAAAATCCAAATCCCATCGAGCTAAACGCTCGAGAGACTTGAACCTCAGCACTGAAATAAATAGGACATGCTGGAGGGACAGATTCATAACCCAGAGGCTCCCTTCACTCTGGAATAAAATCCCAGTCCAGGTTAGGCAGAGTCCCTCATTGACTCTCTTCAAGAGGAATCTTGATGAGTGGATGGGAGATCGTAGGTTTATCCCGGGTATCACTTCTGTGTCACTGTTAGACAGAGACACAGTGTACTAACCTCGAAAAAGGGCATAGCAAAATTAATTTAAAATGGGTGGCGAAAGCCAAACACACTCTGGCTAGGTTTATAAATGCCCTAGGGCAGACAGCCTAGTATGAACCTATGAACCTATGAACCTAAAATATGATACCCATGTCAATCAAACTATCAAAACTGTTAACAAAAAAAATAGGCTCCCTCTATAGGATTAAACCTTTCCTCACTCCACTCACCAGAATTTCTGTAGCTCGCTCCCACTTACTGTCAGCCCTTCTCTATGCCTCCCCCCTATTCACCAACTTGAATAAAACCACTCTTAGCAAACTCGCTAGCTGCTACAACCATATTGCTAGATTTGCTACAGGTACAACCTATAGGACACACCACTGCCTCAACTTAATTCAACTAGGGTTGCTTGAATGGACTAATCTACTGCAATACAACCGATTATCACCCACAAAGTTCTTAATCACCTTGATAAGACACCTGTACTAAATAAAATTATTAACTCCTACAGTAAACTAAGGTCACTTCGCTCTGCCAATAAACTGCTGGTTCAAACCTGCAACAGCAAAATTCCGGCTGGGGACTCTCTGTTTGCTAACTCTGTAGGCATGATTTGGAATTCTCTTCCTGCTGAACTCACTCTCAAACCCTCTCTAACCCAGTTTAAAAAAAGTCTCAAACTATACTTTCAAAGGCACTGGCAATGTCCATGTTCAAAACCTGACTAACCCTACCAACTGATAAGGATACCTTGCCTAGTTAAATCTGTCAACCAGTCTCTAAATTGTACAAGATCTTACTTTGTTGCTTGTGAAACTGTGTGAAACTGTTACTTATCAAGAGTTTGTAACTGGTAAATTCCCTATATGTGTTAAACTGCTGGTGACCTAATCTAATTGTGTACCATGTTTTTAAAGGCATGTAACCTGATTTTGTGATTTTTCTAAAAGTCTGTAAACTAGGTTTTCAATTTGTATCTGTTACTAATATAACTTATAACTTGGAGCTTCTCTCCCCGGGCCTTTGCTGAAAATGGGCATATATCCGGTCGGATTATCCCTGTAAACAAATGTAAAATAAATACATAAATAAAATAAATAAATAAATGCTGATATCACACCTTATAAGCAGACCAATCAGTATGTGACCTGTGTCCTGGGAGATATGGTAAGTGTAACATCCTCCAGCATGTGGCCACAGTGGTGACTACTCCCTTTTATGTAAGGAAACTACTGAGTTTGTGCAGGGCTTCCAAATTAAAGGCCATGATACCTCCATAGCTCACAGCCTTCATCACACCAATAACTGAGTACAATGCACCCTTCTTTATGTACCTCCCTACATATCTGCCAGTGATGTGTAACTGAAGTGTACCATCTTTGCATGAGTGAGCTGTCACACGTCTTACTGGACATACCTAGTTATTTTTAACATTGTCGCCTCACAGCAAGAGGCTCTCTGGTTCGATCCTCGGCTGGGGTGCTTTGTGTGAGGAGTCTGCATGTCCTCCCTGTGGTTGTGTGGGTTTCTTCCGGGTGCTCCTGTTTCCTCCCACATCTGAAAGACATGTTGTAAGTGGATTGGGCACTCTAAATTGGCCCTAGGCATGAGTGTGTGTGTGTGTGTGTGTGTGTGTGTGTGTGTGTGCCTTCTGTGGGAGGTTGGGTGCCGGGCTGGGAACTCAACACCGTAAAAGTCCACTGCCAATCATGAGCTTACAGGTGATCCGCTGTGGCAACCCCTAACTGAGAAAAGCCAAAAGAAGAAGAAGATATATATATATATATATATATATGTCTGTGTGTGTGTGTGTGTGTGTGTGTGTGTGTGTGTGTGTGTGTGTGTGTGTGTGTGTGTGTGTGTGTGTGTGTTTATGCCATGCACACCAGTCAACTAGGCTTTAGTGATCATAATGTCACATGCAGGAACAGCAGTTTCCTAACACCTCCAGCAGATGTTACAATGTCAGGATAGTGTGCTTAGGCAAAAATCGGAAAAAACAGTCCAAAACGACAGTTCAGTGAAGCAAGTAATCCACTTAGATTGAAAAATACAGTTTTAATTAAGCGTTTTTCGTCGCCACAAATAGAGCGACTTCATCAGATTAAAACTACTAAAACAAACCACCATATATAAGTAGTGTTTCACTTGTTGCAACAAGAAAATCATGTGATGTAATTAACAAATCACCAACTTCAATACATTATCTAACTAATTCAATCAATATAGTATTTGCAATCCTTTTTTTAAAAAGCAAGTACGTCATGATAAAAACATCAAACTCATTTATACAACATGAGTTGAAAAAACAAAAGCTTCGATCTAAATATCTAAGAATGTCAGAGCATACCTAAAAGTATCAAAAAGTTTCTGAGATTGTCTAAGGGTATCACATATTATTAAAACATATATTTAAACATATCGAAACCTGTATCACAAGGTATATCAAAAAGTGCCAAAGGGTGTATGTACTACGCAATAGCGGATCAGAATAAACTGCATATACAGATAATAAATTCCATATACAGATAATAAATTCCATAATTATCTGATGTTTGCATAGTATGTCAATTCACTAGTTCCTGCATTTTATAGTTACCTTACATTGTTACATTAACAAATGTTCCTGAACCTGGAACTAATTCTAACATGTTTTAACAAGGCATTATACTTAAGTTTATTTGACTTATAGTGTCCAGAAGTTAGTAAATAGGAAGATTAAAAAATATATATTATTGAAACATGTTTTTTTAAAAACATGTTTTTTAAAAATAGGAGAATATTTATAAACTTATAAAAGTTATACAAAATGTATAAAAAATATATATTATTTGAAAATTTATTTTTATTTTTGTATTTTTTATTGTTGTTAAATAAATCTAATCATCTTCTGATGCTCCTTAACTTAAGTAGACATTTGATGTTACTAATAATATGTGATACCCTTAGACAATCTCAGAAACTTTTTGATACTTTTAGGTATGCTTTGACATTCTTAGATATTTAGATCGAAGCTTTTGTTTTTTCAACTCATGTTGTATAAATGAGTTTGATGTTTTTATCATGACGTACTTGCTTTTTTAAAAAAGGATTGTAAATACTATATTGATTGAATTAGTTAGATAATGTATTGAAGTTGGTGATTTGTTAATTACATCACATGATTTTCTTGTTGCAACAAGTGAAACACTACTTATATATGGTGGTTTATTTTAGTAGTTTTAATCTGATGAAGTCGCTCTATTTGTGGCGACGAAAAGCGCTTAATTAAAACTGTATTTTTCAATCTAAGTGGATTACTTGCTTCACTGAACTGTCGTTTTGGACTGTTTTTTCCGATTTTTGCCTAAGCAATTTGTGGGTATCTAGTCTTCACATTTTTTTAGTTTTTCTAGGATAGTGTGCTTGATTACCCTTATAGATTGCTAACATGTCATAATAGCTGTACAAGTGTGTTCATGTAGAACCATCTATGATCACTCACAGTTGCATATGTTGTGTCCGAGACCTGGGATTACTGGTGGTATTATTCTACTGTCCATGACTGTGCATGCTTCTTTTACTGTTGTCCATGAACCTGTAACTGTATTCCACTTATTGGAGACCTCTGCTAACATTACAGTCATATTCAGGCAAATCAGTTTGCACAGCTTCACAATATGCATGCGACCCCAGTTGAATATAACATCCCTGATAGCTGTCCTCTCCATAGTTCATGTCAGGATGCTTTTATCACAAAGACATCTTCTCCATTGTTATGTCACCTTGTCTGACGGTCACATAATATGCATTTTCACTGTGCAGTCCGTACTGTACCATGTTGATATGTGATTAGTGTTCCTGTTACAACTGTCTTCCATTTGCATGCCCTCACCTGCTGTACATTATGTTTCACCTGTCCTCTTACCCTGTGTTCATTCTTACAATTCAGCTGTGTGTCCTTATTCAGTACACACACTCCCCTGATTGTTTTATTTTAAATGACAGTCCATGTACCCTTACAAATTATTTACACAACTTGTACAGAATGCCTGGAATGGGATTCCACAATACTCTGCACTGTATACACTGTCCTGTACTGTTTTTGGACCATATACATTACAATATGATAAAAGTTGATAATAATTATGGCATTATGAGCAATCCTGCTAACCTTGATTGCTCTACAGTAAACAAGTTTGCTATTTGTGAAGATGATGAAATACCACGAGAAAAAACAGTGAAGTCCACGGAGAAATAGTTTAATAAAACAAAGAAAAAAAAAAAACAAGCAATACTGTCTCCTCTAGCTCCTCGGGAAAAATGTCTTTACAGAGTAGACCATTTTCCTTTTGTTTCACTCTATTTATGCATCCATTAATCAATCCATTATACAATTTACCAATTATTAAAACATAGCAAACTTTATAACATACACCTCCAGTTGCATTCCCTGTTCATTCTCCCAGGGTAAAGGGTACCATACTTTAAAATAAAAATTGTTTCTTTTTTCCACAGTTTAAGTTTAACATTATTAGCACAAATATCATTATTTATAACTTGTTCTAAAACTGTAGCTTTTAGATCCTTAGGATCACTATTATGTACCACTTTAAAATGCACTGCTACTGGATTAGTATCTCTTCTCTTAATAATATCCATTATATGTTCTCTTATTCTTTCTGCAAAGTTTCTCTTGCTTTCACCAATATAAAATCTACTACAAGGACAACATAGTGCATATATTATTCTTTCACTGTGGCATCCATATGTTCCATTAACCCGAAACTTTCTTCCATTGATGTATTCAAAATTATTTACTACATGTACACAACATTTACATTTGCCACAGGGAATGGCACCTTTATGTTGTATTTCCTGATACATATCCATACTAGGTAGCTGAAATTTACCATGCACTAAAAAATCCTGTATGCTTCTCCCTTTTGAATAGGAAACTTGTAACTGACTAGTATTATATATATATATATATATACGTGCATTTTGGCTAACATGTCCCAAAAATATCTAATTATATTTATAATTTTATCTGAAAAAAGAGTATATCTAGTAACAAAAAACATACTTTCCAACTCATCTGTTAAATATTTTTTCTGTCACCACCTTTTGCCCCCTTCTTAGTACGATGTTTTAATAATTTTGTCATTGCTTCTTCTATCCATTTTACTTAATACCCTCTTTGTAAAAAAGCTTGCTTAGCTTGCTCTATTTCTTGTTCTCCTTCTTCAGTGTTATTACAAAGCCTTTTTATTCAATTAAATTCTCCATATAGGATAGATTTGAGCATATGCGACAACTTTCCCAATGAAGTATATCATTTTGATCTTGAAATTTTCTATACATTGTTTGTATACTTCCTTTAACCTTGCCTCTTAAAATAACATCCAAATAATGAACTTCTTCTCCTACCTGGAGACCATCAAATTTAATGTTAAATCTATTTTGATGTAAATCAAAAACAAATTGTTCTACCTGTTCTCTGCCCCCCCCCTTACATACAAACAACAAATTATATATATATATATATATATATATATATATATATATATATATATATATATATATAATATTATATATATTGTATTAGACTACATACTTCCTAAAGAAATTATTGTTATATACCATTTCTAGCTCTTTTGTAGTTCCCTGTTTAAAATCCGCCTCTGGGCGTTTTTTTCTGGCTATACTGCTCAGACAAGCTCCTCGTGGTCCTGCAGACTGGTCCTAGCTACAGAGAATTCAGAAAAGCGACTACTTTCTGGATTTAAGTATCTTTGCTGTTTTTTTACTTGGAATAGCTTCTGTAGCTTACCCTGAACAAGCTTAAACTGTTTTTTTAGCTGTTTGCTGCATTATTTTAAAATCTGCACTTAAAGTTACTTTTTAATTGAATTTGATCGAAAGTTTGTTTGTTTGTTTGTTTAATTTAACTGTTGAGGCTGCCCACTAAAGTGTGTTAGCCTGTGTAACTGATTTATCACTGTTTCTGCATTTTCTGTGTGTTTCTATCAAAAAAACAAAACACAAAAAAATAATCCTTGTTTTCCCGCCTCTCCTCGACTAGTTTAGACCATTTTACAGGCATTGCTGTATTCTGGGCTGTGGTGTAGTTCCTGTGTTGTCCATTACCTTACTTGGATAGAAGGAAGTTTCTTTGCTCACCAGTGGGAGTGGGGAGCCTTGAGCAGCCTACCTGTCCCTGTAGGAAGTGACCTCAGCACAAGAGCTGTAGTAATTGGTTGTTTTGGACCATTTCTAGCTCTTTTGTAGTTCCCTGTTTAAAATCCACGTTTTCGCGGCTTTGCGCGTTTGTGCGCATAGCGCAGTGCTAGCACTTGTTCTCAAAACTTCTCTACTAAGTAAGCACTCTCGTACTAAGTAAAGCACTACATCCACTTACCACCCCTGTGAATATCCACTTCCCTTAAAGGCACAGCACTCCCTTATACTGTTCTAGCATGTCGAGTGGTAGATTACTGGCGTCCTCTCCAGTTCAGCTGGTTAATCTGGGTATCTTGAGACAATGCTACAATTGTCTCATGTACACAGACAACCCTCTCCTCCTCCCAACAAACACAAATACATGTGAGAGATGCAACTATATAGCCAAACTGGAAGCTGAACTCTCTCAACTCAGGGCTGGCATGACCAGACAGGAGGAGATGGTAACCACACACACAACAAACCCAGTCCCACATAAACCTACCACAACTGCAAACCAAACACATAAAAACACAAAGACATACTCAGAGGCTCTAATAAAAAACTTACCAAAACAACAGAGCCTCCCAAAGCAGGCATCCAAAAATACACCACCTCAAAACAAAACACATGCAACACATACTTCAATAAATCAGTGTGTCAACCAATCACAGCCCTTAAGGCCAAACACCATGCCTGATACACTAGTAATAGGTGACTCTATAGTCAGACACACTGATGTCCCGCTTACCAGGCTGAAGAAGGAGAGGGTGACTGTGAGCTGCCTATCGGGAGCTAGGATCCGCCACATAACACATGCACTCAGGTCACTCCAAAGTAAGTACAAATATGTCTCCATCATTTTCCATGCTGGCGTGAATAACCTGAGATGTACCTCCCTGGACTACATGAAAAGAGACATAGAGGAGCTCTCCGATTATGTAGCCCAGGCTGGTATGACCCTGACCCTGAGCAGCATCTTGCCCTCACCAAGAATGATGCCACAATACAAAGACAAGATGATCAGCTTTAATAACTGGCTCAAGTACTGGTGTCATTCTAAGGGGATCCAATGTCTGTCTGCCTGGGATGACATGTTGGACAAGCCACGCTGCTTCGCAAGGGATGGCTTACACCTGTCACCACTGGGCTTCTGGATATTGGCTAAGGCTCTTGCCACCCCCATAGTGCCTTTTTTAGGCAAGGCTCAAAAGACAAACCCACCTCCTTAGAAAACAAAAATGGAAAAAACTAAGGGTAATGCTGCTCAACGCCAGAAGTCTAAATCTCAAGATGCAGGCACTCGATGCACTCCTCAGCATGGAGAACATCGACGTCTGTGCAGTAACTGAAACCTGGTTCAAGGCTCCTGAGAGCACCCCAGTGCTACCAGGCTATACCTCGTATCATGCTTTTTGGCCCCAAAACCTGGGCCGAACCACAAAGGGAGGGGGAGTGTCCATATTCATCAAGGACACCCACACCTCCAGGTTAGTAGCAACACATGAAGCATCAGAGACCATACAGGTGCAACTAACCATAGGCAAAACTGCTATACAACTGGTAGCATGTTACAGACCACCCTCCCAATCTCAAGAACCCCACTCAGCCTTCCTGAAGACATTGGAGGATATGAATGTATCACAAAATACCATCATACTGGGAGAATTCAACTACCCAAACATAGATTGGGTACATTATTCTAGCCCTAACACCCTAGCCCAAAGGTTCCTGGAATTCATAAATTCAAATGCACTGGAACAACTAGTCACCTCTCCCACTAGGGGAGATAATATACTAGACCTGATCATCACAAACATGGGGACAAAATGCTCCATACCGGAGGTATACCCCTCACTAGTGAGATCTGACCACAAACTAATCACCCTGGATATACATATCCCACCTCCACCCCCAGCACAAAAGACCACAGTGAAAAACTTCTCAAAAGCAGACTTCACTCTTCTTAAGACTGAGATGGTATCCTTTAAGCCCACTGGGCCAGTGGATACCACATCCCACAATGCCGAATTCTTCACAAATGCTTTCTATGGACATCTCCAAGAATGCACGGATCATGCAGTCCCAAATAAATCCAAGTCCCTCTCCAACAAAGGCAAGCGTCCTGTCTGGTGGACCTCAGCCATTAACAAATTATATAACAAAAGAAGGAAGCTACTGCACGTCAGAGCAAAATCCCATAAAGGGAAGACATCTCTGATCAACATTAGCAGAAAACTATGTTCTCTCATAAAAACATCCAAGGCCAACTTTGAGAGAAAAATCACTAAGGACACTAAAGATAACCACAAAGCCTTCTTCAGCTATGTTAGAAACCTGGGTGGAAACCCTCAGATATGCTCAGAGTTAGTTCAAAACAACAAAAAATACACTGAACCCACAGATATTGCCAACATTCTGGCTGACAGGTTCAGTGCAAATTTCTCCCCTCCCTCACCCCCAAAAGAAGAAATACTTATCCCAGCTGAATGTAATCTCCCTGTCATTTCAGATGTCCAAGTGAGAACCGCCCTCAACAAAGCTAAAAACACAGCATTAATGGGACCTGACGGTATCCCAGGTTGCGTGCTACGTGAACTCCAAGAGGAGCTAAACCCGCACATAAAAATGCTATTTAACCTTAGCCTTACTACAGGATATGTACCTGAACACTGGCGTACAGCAACAGTGGTCCCACTCCACAAAGGGGGTACCTCTACAGACCCTGGGAACTACCGCCCCATAAGCTTAACCAGCCTGGTCTGCAAAGCTATGGAAAGAATCATTATGGAACTCATAAACAGAGACATAGGGGACCTACAGACACTTGACCCCACCCAGTTCAGCTTTGTAAAGGGCAGATCCTGCCTTTTGAACCTGGTTGACTTTTTCGAAACAGTCACTAGAGCCATTGATGAGGGCACAGCCTACCTGGACTTGGCTAAGGCCTTCGACACAATACCCCACTCAGGCATCATAGATAAGCTCAACAGCTTAAACGTAAACCCTTATGTCACTAGATGGGTTGCAAACTGGCTAAAGGACAGAACCCATAAAGTTAAAATCACTGGAGCAATGTCAGACTCAAAGCCAGTCACAAGTGGTGTCCCACAGGGATCTGTCCTGGGACCCCTCTTGTTCGGCATTTATTTCTCAGATGTTAAAGCAAACATGGGAGGGTTGTGGCTGACAAAGTTCGCAGATGACTGCAAACTAGGCGCCATAGTCGATACACCAGCGGACACATACATCCTACAAAAAGGCCTCACAGAAATGGACAACTGGTGACGGAGTCACGGCCTTAAACTAAATGCCAAAAAATGTATAGTCATCCCCTTTGGGAAAAACAAAGTACCCACAAATTATCACATAGACAGCAACCCACTGTATATGGAAAAAGTAATCAGAGACCTAGGGACCCAAGTTGACAGCGACCTCTCGTTTGACACCCACATTGCCAAAGTGGTTAGAAAAACATTCCACCTTGCACACCTCATCATGAAGGGATTCACATCCAGATCCAAGGATGTCATTGTACCCCTATACTCCTCCCTCATCAGACCCATGATTGAGTACAATTCCCCATTTGGTATGTACCTCACCCGGCATTTGGAACAGCTGGAGAGACCACAAAAGTACCTCACCAAGAGGATCAAGGGTCTCCAACATATGTCTTATTCTGCCAGACTAAAGAAACTTTAGCTCTATTCAGTAGCATACCACCTGCTCAGAGGTGATCTCTGCCTGACGTACAAGGCCATGTCCAATCAGGACCTGATGGACATGCTCCACCTCAAAAAATCCAAATCCATCAGGACCACGAGAGCTAAAGACTTAAACCTCGGCACAAGTATGAATAGGACATGCTGGAGGGATAGATTCATAACCCAGAGGCTTCCCATGCTTTGGAACAAGATCCCAGTTCATATTAGGCAGAGCCTCTTACTGACTGTCTTCAAGAGAAATCTTGATGAGTGGATGGGAGATCGTAAGTTTACCCCAAGGGTCATATCTGTGTCACTGCTAGACAGGGGCACAGTAAACTAATTCTATTATATAAGGGGACCTTCATTGTGTCACTACTAGACAGAGGCACAGTATTCTAAATTTATTCTGTACATCTTTGTACCATTTCATGGGGTGGCAAAAGCCACATCACTATGGCTAGGCTTACAAATGCCCCAGGGCAGATAGCCTAGTACTAAACTATGAAACTATGAAACTATGAAACATATAATTGTTCATATAGCCCCATGAAGATATTTGCATGCATGGGGGCAAATGATGCTCCCACTGCAGTTCCTTGTCGCTGTCTATATAACTTTCCATTAAATTTGAAAATATATTCTAAACAAAATTTTACCAATTCCATAACATAATGCATACTGGGGGAATCCTTAAGAAAGTATAATATTGCTTCCAAACCAAATTCATGCTGTATTCTTGTATATAGACTAACAACGTCTACTACTATGAAAAACATATCATTTTCCCATTTTACTTCCTTTACTTCTTTTACTTTTTCAATAGGTTCATAGGTAGGTACTAGGCTATTGGCCCTGGGGCCTATACAAGCCCAGCCAAAAAGGTACCCTGGCTTTTGACACCAAAGAAAATTATTTTCCTGTGCCACTGTTGAGCAGAGCCACAGAGGTGATCCCAGGGGTGAATTTTCTATTTCCCATCCAATTATCAAGATTTTTCTTGAAGAGTGCTAATGAGGAGCTTTGTTTGATATAGATAGGTAGTTTATTCCAGAGTATGGGAAGTCTCTGGGACAGGAATCTATCCCTCTGGCATGTTCTGTTTATTGTGGTGACAAGATTTAAGTCCCTAGAGCGTGTAGCTCAGAGGGATTGGGATTTCTTTAAGTGGAGCATGTCCAACAGCTCTGGGTTTGACATAGCTTCGTATGTTAGGCAGAGAGCACCTCTGAGTAGGCGATATGCGACGGAGTAAAGCTGGAGTTTTTTGAGACAATCTGCGTAGGGCATCTGTTTGAGACTGGTAATCCTCTTTGTGAGGTATTTCTGCGGCCTTTCCAGTTGTTGTAGATGTCTTGTGAGGTACATACCAAAAGGGGCATTGTACTCTATAATGGGTCTAATGAGTGATGAGTAGAGGGGAACAATGACCTCTTTTTTTCTGGATGAGAAACCTTTTGTGATGAGGTGTGCCACATAGAAGGATTTCCTGACTACTGTCAATAAGTTGAGACACATCCTTAATAAAAGAGGGCAAAGAAACAACTACTTTTTAAAGATGATGTAAAAAAGTTGACAAATTATGGCGAAATACCCACTGGCTGAAACTATAGGTCGGCCTGGTGGGTTCTTTAAATTTTTATGAATTTGTGGGGCACAGTAAAAATAAGCCATTGTACTATCTTTTGCATTAAACTTATATTGTATGTCCTCATATGACAAGTATCTAAGCCTGTACCCTTTATTAATCCAGTTTTTATATTCTACCAATGCATATTCATAAAATTTACTATTCACCATCTCATATACAGTTTCATTTTGTAAATGTGCATAGCACATATCTAAGCATTGTGTGTAGCTTAAGGCAACCAGTTTACCACCTTTGTCTGCTGGTTTAAATATCAGCTGTTTATTTTGGCTGAGTATTAATAAACTCTGCCATTCTTTCTTGCTCAAGTTATACACCACACTGTGTTGATTTTTATAAAACATAGACAGTTCCTTTTCCACTGTATATTGAACTAGGTTAGAAAATTGTTGTATAACCTTGTTTCTAAATGGTGGAATAAAAGTACTTTTATAAACCACATTATTAGTGTTAAATTTAAAATAAGCATTTACATCACTGTCTGATTCACATGAATAAAACTTTTCATCTTGAGAACTATTATCACTATTGCTATTCATATAACTATTAATGTTATTAACATCATGCTTTTCACCTTTAAAATAATCTTTTAAGTGCAATTTTCTTACAAGTTTAAAAATTTCACATTCTATTTATGGAGCCTTGGCAGCGTAGTGGGAATAAATTTTAAACCCTTGTTTAATACTGATAACTCTTCATAAGTAAAATTACAGCCTGATAAATTCACTACATAATTATTATTATTATAGTCATTAGTACCACTTGCCTCATTTGTGAGTCTTTGAATTATATGGCAACTCGGTATAATAGTCCAACCCACTGTCCTGATTGTATCTGGTACATTATTAGTTGTTACTATTATATTCATTTTGGCCTCGAAAAGTTTTATTTAAATGTTCAGGATTATTGGGTGCTGGCAAACATGAGAAATCCTGATCATTTTCCCCATCTGTTGAAGATGCCAAGCTGCCCCTGGAGGTAGAAAGCAACTGGTTAGCTCCCTCCTTTTCCTGGCCTTGTTGAAACCTCTCCCTCTGATGTCTATGTTGTTGATTGGTCGTCGTGATGAATGCCTGATTATGTTGGTAGTTGTTGTGTTTGGACCATATACATTACAATATGATAAACCCTGGTAATCATTATGGCATTCTGAGAAATTCTGCTAACCTTGATTGCTCTGTGGTGAACAAGTTTGCTATGCGTGTTGCTTTACATGGTTTACTGGCCAGCAACACTGTTTCTGAAACCTACACAAGAGTTTATTGAATCCCACTGACTATTAAATTGTGCAATTTTTAAACAGCACGTTACGCATTATTTTTACATGTGTCTTTAAAGATCAAAGCATTCCCTTGCCTAGTCATAACTCCTATCATTGAGACCGACAAGATGAGATTGGTGGACCAAAAAGTTGGAATGTAGCCAGAGATTTCCATTTTAACAAATGTCTCTTACTGTTGCTGCTCCAATACAACTTGCATTAAAAAAAAAAAACACTGCAAGAATGCCCCTAAGTGGGTATCATATCTTTATGCATTTAGTGTGAACTAAAACAAATAAATTACAGAACTGAAATATCTTAGTGGTATATGAAATGCTTGGAAGCTCTTATGAGGTGTGGTATCGATATGCTTTTTTATGTACTGTAGCACCGGCACTAGAATAGTTAACATAGCAGAGGCTTCTTCTCTTGAACATTGCTATGTGCTAATTAAACATGAAATAGAATGCCAAGGCTTTATCCATTGAATGAAGATATACTATTTACTAGAAAATTAATTTTACCACATTGACAGACATGAATTGATAAAGTGCTTGTGCTTCTCTCTGACTGTGGATAAGGAAACTATTTAATTTAAATCTAAATAATTAGAAGAGTCAGTCAGAGAAGTGCAGAACTGCAACTAACCTGTACCCTGTCTGGTACAAAAAGCAATTGCTAGTTATACATTGTCTTAAAAATTATTTCTGTATCTCTGTTATTTGTTTAATTATACAATGAACTACACTAGGCAATATGTGAAGGGATAAGAAAAGCACAAATTATTTATAAACACATGGCTATTGTTCATATTTAAAAACAATTCTATGGGCCTTTTATTCCAAATGTATGTGCAACAAAGTTTCTAAATTATAGACTTAAATACAGTTTTCAGAAACAATCAGAGTCATTTCTCATGACTTTCAGACTCATTTATTGTATGTGATAAACTAAGGATTATTTGATCATGTTTTACTGAATGCCTTCTGACACGTTAACAAAATGGTCTCTGGGTTGATGAATCAAGGACTGGCTTGTGTATTAAAATTTAAGGCATGATCTCTTTCTTCTATCTGTTTAAGTTTATCTCACGGTTAGTGGTCTGTAGTCCAAATGTAACTTGCCATGGTCAATGATTAGCATTTACTATATCTCTATGATTTGCTAAGCTACTTAATAAAAGACAGTAGGAATTGTTCCCTGATTTCTGTGCCTTTTTACATATCAGTTACATTACTTAAGAAAACAGAGCAGCAGTGTAACATCATATAACCTGCTGCATGATAGAGAAGGATAAAACACTATGACCCTGGATAAAACACTGACCATGACCCTCCTGACCCTGGTTTAACTAGTTACTTGTCTACTGAAGAGATGGCTGGAAACAGAAGCATGATGCAACAGATACCTTAATATTGCCTTCCTGAACACTGTTTACCCTAAATGACTCACATCTCCAGCTAATACTTCTTCACTATAAGTTGCAGTTTGTATCCTCTGACCAAATTTCCTATCCTGTACTGACAGATGGTGACTAGTTTACTCCAGGAATATGTTCATTTCTTTGTGTTCTACTAAATTGTAAATACTCAACAACAAAAAAAATCTTACACCTTCCTTTGTTTAAAAATGTTGCTGTACCTAACAGTAGCATTCTCCATTTTAATATCACAGATCCTGACATTGTGCTAAATAAAACTGCAACTGTAAATCCCTCCTTTTCAACAGACCCCTGACAGACTCCAGTTAGTAAGTTATTAAAATTCTTCCATCAGTGGCCAACCTAAACTTTCTATCCTGTAAGAACATAATGTTTGCTTTATATTGTAAAAGCCAATACAAAATTAGGAGACTTTTTTTAAGTTCTTCAAACTATTCACATTAAAAAAAGCTTTATTTCAAGCCAGCATGAAAAACTAATCTACAAGAGATTTCAGCCCTTATTTTGTTACCCATGATCCCTCATTTCACTTCCTGTGGCTACATGGTCATGAGTCCCTACTTATTCTTGAGCTTCTGTCCAGTGTCACTGCCAGAACTAAAGCTAATATCATATGTAAAACAGCAATTACATTCTGACACTGTTGTAGCTGTCCATCTGGGTTGCCTCACAATTTAAACTTGCTCTCCAGATGGACTAAATAAGAATCGCTTAATAATGCCTACTCTTCTATTTCCCTTAACCCACCAACTTGTTCTATATTATATCTGTCCACCTCTTAACACTTTTACACTTTCTCTTGTGCATAAAATGTTCATTTATACCTTTGCTTTATTCAGCAGACTGGAGAGAAATGTCCGCACCATATAATGTATGCATAAACCCATGCAATTGGTATCCAGATCCCACGTGTGACGACATCTATTGCATAACTTGTTTGACAATGTGTATTAAGTGAATCTAAATTGTGCCAAAGGAAAGAAAAAAGTTGAGTTGCCCCATATGTGTTACAACACAGTGCTAAAAACTTACCCTTTCTTTGACTTTTGCCATTTCTTCTTTTTCCCACCATTCATTTCAGCATTTTAATTGATCCATAATATTTGTAACAGTTTAATGGCTATACATAAAAATTCTCAGTAATATTCAGAACTGTCAGTATTAAAGGAAGTACAAAAAATGTCTCAGTCTCTTTTTTCCCTATAAACCTAATGGTTCTACAGTAAGCAAGTTACATGGATGCATATGGTTATATTCTGCAAAAGCTGGAAAGGCTGTGATACTGACTGAACTCTGCACTCCCTGAATATTGTTTCAAATGCAAACTTAAATAAATACAAAACCAACCAACACAGCTGTAGAGCAAAATAAAACAATAATTTATTCAATAAAAGTAAGCGCTTTCACAGCAAACTGCTGCTTCATCAGACTTTAAACTGTTAAATAAAACAGCCATATTTAAAACAAAAATCCACCAATGACAAACAAACTATAATGTCACATGACAGCTTCATTCATAAAAACAAACCCCTAAGCATCATTAAGATCAGTGAAACAAATTCCTACTCTTAAGTATAGGTTTGATTGAAACATGTCCATTCAAACCTGGAAACATATCTGCATTTAAGGTGACAATCCACCTTAGTTCAGCACATTCTGTTAGGTTCACAGATCTACATCTTCTTTTTATAAACCCATATTTGATTGTTGAGTTTCAGAATATCCTTCTTTGCTCATACCCTTATACTCTTGGATTCCACGGTGGTACAGCGGTAGCGTTGTTACCTCACAGCAAGAGGTTCACACGTTTCGAATCTCGGCTTGGCTTGGGAGTGCCTTCTGTGTGGAGTCTGCATGTCCTCCCCATGGTTGGGTAGCATTCGAAAGACATGCATGCGTAAATGTGCATGCCTTTGTTGAAGGTTGGGCGTCAAGCTGGCACCTCGGTGTTTTGTAAAAATCTACTGTCAATCATTAGCGGACCGGAGTTCCGCTGTGGCGACCCCTTACCGGGAAAAACCCAAAAGACAAACAAACAATCTCATACCCTTATACACTTCACGAACCCATTTACAACTTAAATTTCATTTTTTTCAAGTGTATAAACCATTACTTGCTAAGCCCACACTTATACTTTGTAATCAGTGTTATTCAAGTAAAATCTGTAATACTCTATCAGCACTCTCTCATCTTGCAAGTTTCATGTTCCATGACCATTGAGTAATACATATATATTATTTCATAACAAATTAATTATTATTTTTATATTCTAGGTACTATTAAGTAACTTTTTGTTGCATTCTTCAGGTATTCTGTATAACTTGCTCTGATAAATATATATCATGGTAAATATATGAATTAACTTTTCAAGGTAATGCCCAAATAATGTCAGCCATGATGTTATTCAGTAAAATTTGTATTTGATCATATACACGTACTGTGTGTACTGTAGAAGTTCTCTGTTAACATCCCAAACTAAACATATTATAGTCTGCATTTAGGATAGCTGTGATTCCTGTTGACAGAATTCTCACAAAACCCGTTTTGCTTTATGAATCTCTTTAGGTTATTTTAACCACTGATACACATTTTTCACAGAAAAAAGTCACCAAATATATTTTAATGAATGAATCTGTATCACTATAAAATAAAACTATGACCTCTAAGTATTTCACATTTTCCAAGTGTCAAGTTCTGTGGATGCAGAGACATAAAATGTCATTCGTATTGGACCAAGAGTTGTCTAGGACATTATTTTCTATTTTTCCCACTGTTTCTGGTCTCATAATCTAGTAGTAATGGAAAAGTAACTGTAATTCTCCTCACATTTAAATATACATGTAACCAGGTCTAATCTTTGCCCAAACCATTTGAGTGATGGGCATGTCTGATAGCAATGCACTCATTTCCTTGTTAGTTTGTTTTTTTTTGGTAAGATGTATTTAACCCCATATGTTTCTTTTTATTTTTTTTTCCATTTTAACCTTCTTTGTTCTGCATCTGGATAAGCATTGTCCACCAACTTCCACCTTACATGACTAAAACTTAATTTTGTGACATTCCTCCTCAAGAGAATCTGAAAAACATTTGTAAAAAATGCAATATATTTTACGTCCCCTGTAATTTCAGATGAATAACTTGTTTACAGAAAAACTTACTAAGCACGTTAACATTTTTTCAATGTATAAAATCTAGTTGTGATCACAGTGCACTGACTAGTAGTAGTAGTATTTCACTTTATTTAAAGCTTAATATAATCCACAAAGCAAATTAGTGACCACCCCTCCTGTAAGAATTAAGGTTTCCATACAGCTGTCCATAAATTCCTTGATGTTTAAATTCTTTATGAAATCCAGTTGTTGTCTAAGGAGCATATTAAGTACTTGTCTGTGGTTTCTTAAGATAGGAACTTTTTGAAATAAAATGTCATTGTTTTAATACTTGAATACTGCCCTTCAGTACAAGATATTCAATTATTTGCATTAGACTGCTAATTAACCAGGAGTCAAACCTGGAATTTTCTGATTAGCACAAACTTGTACTTTTGACCACTACTTTGTACTTAAAAATACTTTGTAATCTTTGACATCAAAGTAATGTAACTGCTTGTCTTGGTGTACCTGCTCAGAATGTAACTGTAGCCTAAAAATTTGTAAATATAAAACATTTCCTCTGTTTTTTTCAGTTACTGATAATATGTCTGATGTAAAACTCTGCTTTTAGCTACAGATTTATATTGTCTTAACTGGTAGCAGTTCTGTAGCTTTCAGCTGTACCGTGTTTCAGACTAATTTGCAGTATCCCTGAATTGTGCCCAGAGGTTAGGTTCTGAATTGATATCTTTGTATGTGATTCTGGAAATATGCACATTCTGTATTGTGTTACCTCTTTATTTTGCAAAGACCTTTCAGAAGCACCAGTGCCCATCAGTGTGCATACACAAGTCTTGTCTTTCGGCTTTTTCCCAGTTAGGGGTCGCCACAGTGGAACTCCGGTCTGCTACACAAGTATACCTGTTTTTCCGTGGACTCTGATTAAATATATCTACCTAAGACAATTTTTTCAAGGTAGTAAGGGAAGGATGTGAATTTATTTAAGACATAGATATCAAGACATTTACATCAAAACTGGGCTGAAGTAAGGCTGACAAGGTGAATCTTGGCATCCATACTGATAACACGTACCTAGCTAACTGTGATCAGAAAGAGTCCAAGTAATTCTTTGTAACACATGAAGCTTCAACTGCTGTGATATAGTGCCAGTCGCAGAAAAAGTAGTGTACACACTCAAAATACTTACAGTTTTGAAAGCTGTAAAATACAGTGCTGCAACACAGACAATAGTGTACCTCTAACAGAATAAGAGCTTTAGAATCTGTTAAACATTTCAGTTTGACTTTTTTTCTGTGGCTGCGCAAAGTGTTTTACAGCTTTTAAAGTTGTTTCCATTTCCTGATGATGTTCTTTGGTGGATGTTGTGTATGCACCATTATCAGACTAGAGCTTAACAGCTTTGAAATGTGTATAACATCAGTATAGGCAGCAGGTAAAAGCAATTTGTTTCTGCCACTGTCATTTGCTTGACAGTACTGGCAGATTTTACTGCCTAGACTGAGACCTGACCTTAATATCTTAAGGAGGGGATGCTTAACATTTGTTAAGGTCAGGTCTTATGCCACTATAGCACTTAACTGATATTTCTTTTAACAAATATCTGAGCATAATCACCATGCTCCATGCACTACAAAATTAATTATGAACCTCTTTGAAGTCATAGAGGTACATAAGAAGACTTCAGTGCATAATCAGTGCACTCTATTTATTACATAACACTTGTCAGGGTCTTTAATGAATAACAAAGGCAAAGCCAATGAATGCTCCTACTATAATATCAAACACTAGAACTCCATGTATAAAGTGGGAGTATTTAGAACAATCAATATTACAGTACATTTTTTTTTAAATTAAGCATTTTTGCAGGATGGCAAACACACAAGTTAAATATATGAACACCAGCAATTTGAGATATTGTTTCTGTTCTCTGTCTGTAACAGCCCTCTATACAAAGCAGTATAATGCAATTCTACCCACAGTTCCACAGTTCAAGAAATGTAACACACAATGACACTCCCCAGTCCTTGATACCAGCTCACCTCAATGCAACAGTAAAATAAGAGAAAACATACACATGAAAAAAATTTCTCCACCATTCACAATACAGATTATAGCAGTTCAACAACAGTAAAAAGATTCTTCCAGTACATCCTGGGTGTACTAACACCCAGGAGACCATACATGAAATAATTCCAGTGAAAGCCCTGACTGCATTCTTCTAGGATACTTACAATACCCTAGTTGGCTCATCTAAGTCCAAATGATTAGCAGCTCTTACTTCATGGTTTTTTCTGTACCACAGGGCTTCTCACCCTGTCATGACGAATACGTTTGCCTCAGTCTGCATCGAAACCTCAGTTCCAACTGTTGCACCCACAGTCTTGTTCTTACAGTTGCTTCATACAACTCATAATTAGAGATGAGGACAGGCACATAGACTGACTAGTAAATTGAGAACTTATCCTGAGACTTCATCTCCTACTTAACCTCCACAATTTTGTTCAGCAGCTGTAGAACTGCAGATGCTACCATTACTCAACTGTTACTCTCACACTCTACCTTGCCAACACTCATCAGCAAGACCTCATGTTATATAAATGCTTTCAGTAATGTCATCTGAGGAGAACAGCCAATTATTTTCATGGAGGGAATCACAACCTCAGATTTTGAGGTTTTACTTTGCCCTTTGCACTCAGCAGTACATTACTGGTTGTGTCAAAGGTCAGTAATGTCAACACAGTGCACATGTCTCATCTAGATTCCTAGACTGGGCAGCCACCTATCCTCTGCTGTATCTTGGTATCCCATCCATGAAATCATGAATAAGATTGTTGATAAGATGTGAGCATGGTGGAGGCTGGCAACCATCTTGAAAGAAGTTGATTTAGTAGCTGTCACTGCAGCTGTAGCGCTTATTGTATTTCTATGGAGAACAGGAAGCATGCAGCAGAGGAATCAGTACCTCATAATCTTACAGGACCACACCCCACACCACATGCTGGGGCACATAGTTATAACTGTGCTCCAATTCCAACCAACAATGGCAGACTGGATTAGCAGACTCGTATCATCAAATATCTCTGCAAGGCTAAAGGGATGGCCATCTACTCTTCCATAGTCTGTACAGAATCTGAATTATTTGATTGACTAGCATCATCTGTCCAGTCTTATGGCACTGAATTTTCCAAGTAGGCTAAGGATATGATGCCTCCATAGTTACAGAATACTCTCTAGGCTGCCATTTAAAGATGGGACCTGTATCTCAGTTAAGCAGCCTAGAGTTTCTTTATTGCTCATTTGTAAAACACCGATAAAGAAGATTAACATGCCATCACAACCATGTCTAGTGCCTTCAGTGTGTTCACCTTGAGCTCTCCCACATCAACTTAACACTAATGAAGTTTCTAACAACTTTTGATTTTAGTGATAGGCCTCTACCCACTAGTGATTTCAGGCACTGCTTCATGATAAGGGGGTATATCAACAGGGTGAAGGAGTTTATTACAATGTTCATCCCACATCTTGACAATTTTCCCACAAATAGTAAGGAAGTCTCTGCTCTTGCTTACCACAGACTGAGATCCCATCTTCCCCTCCAATTGCCATAACTTCTTTGATCTGATCACCTTTCTGTATGACCTCTCTAAACATCCTAATTGCTCAAGCGTTTGCTTCAGCAAACACTTTTTGTTGTTGCTTACTTGTTCTGCCAGTGCCTCTCAGCTGTATCAGGTGACCATTCCATGGACATTATTTAGAAGGCTGCCTTTTGCAATTTGACATTTCCTTTCTCTAGTTTTGCCTACAAGCTGATCCTAGGAATACTATTATGACACACACTGACCACCCTCCAGCCATGGGTCTTTGTTACTATGTAAATAATTAAGGCCATAAAAATGGTCTCTTTGGACTCAATGCCTTTAGCATCAAACTGTCATAGCCTTCTCAGTGGTAGGAGTTAAACACACCCCTCCTTACTATATATACTAACTCCTGGATCGCACTACAGTGGAGAACAGGGCATATACCTTTCAACAAAATGAGTTTCAGTCAAATCAGTTTTCAGTGAAGTGAGCTTTCAGTGAATTGTGCACACGCAACTGATTTTCAGTGAAATGAGTTTTCAATTAAATGAGTTGTAGTGAAGTATGTTTTCAGTGAAACAAAGCAGACCCCATCAAATGTTGGTATAATTGCCTGGGGGAATATATAAGGTAATGACATAGATTTGTTTGTGTTTGTTTAGTTTGAGGAAAGTGATAGGAAGGTCTGCGCTTTCCTTTTACGTCAGTCATTCCTAGTTATGTTATAGTTTGGTGGTAATATTTCAGTGTTGCTAATATATGGTTCTGTTATGGCTACTATACTAGATTTCTGAACAGCCACCCAACCATGGAGTTCTGTGATTTTATTACAAATACTTCTAGCATTTAGAGTAATAAAAGTTAATTGACTACTGTTAGATGGCTAAAGTGCTGTTTGATTTTGTTCAGTACTACTGACTTTGTTTTCTTTTGAGATGACTTTTGTTAGGCCTGGATTAGGGTGAATACGCCACTCATTAGGATTGATGTGTGTTGGACTATTGTTTAGATATTTTTTCTTAGTGTTGTTGTAGCAGGGGATGTTATCTTAAGTTTACTTGATGGTACATTGAGTGGTTTAAGTTTGAAATAGAGGTGTGATGTGCCCTGATAGATGTTGGCTGTTATTATGATATTAACTTTAGATGGGGTAGGTTTATCTGGTAGGTACCTAGTTGGGGAGATGATAGTGTGAATCTGGCTTGTTTGAACCTCCCAGGTTTGTTCAGCTAACTTTTTGTCTAGCAAATCCTACTCACCACCAAGTGATTCTCATTTGATAGGTCTGCCTCCCCTTCAGGTGAATTTCTAGAGCACATAGCCTCTGTTTAGAGAACTTAACTACAAAGTCTGTTAGTGGACTTTGGCCCAAGGTAGTCTTGTAGCAAGCATACTTAGGAGCCTTTTTTGTTCAAATGTGGTGTTTTTGTAAACAATATGTGATTTCTGTCCCAGAGACTTCCCATACTCTGGAACAAACTGCCCATTCATGTCAAGCAAAGCTCCTCATTGGCCCTCTTTAAGAAAAATATTGACTACTGGATGGGAAATAGAAAAGTCACCCAAGGGATAATTTCTGAGGCACTGCTTGACAGGGGCACAGGAAAATAATTGTCTTGCGTGGCAAAAGCCAGGGAACCTTTTTGGCTAGGCTTACATTGGCCCCAGGTCCGATAGCCTAGTACCTACCTATGAACCTATGGGTTGGGAGGGTGGCATAATGGTTAAGGTGTTTGCCTTACAAACACAAGGTGCAGGGTTTGAGTCTCGCAAGGGATAATTGGCTAGGCTTAAAATGGCTCACAAGGGCAGTTAGCTAGTTAGCTTAGTACTAATCTATGAACCTATGAACCTATGCAGACAAATGCCCAGTAATAACACACTACTTGGATCTAGATCTTTTAGAATGATTGTCTGAATTCTCATCCTCCGCGAATCAGGATAATTCCTAAAATGATCAGTGATGTAGTCCAGCAGGTGACAATCTCCTAAACATCTTGTCTACCTTTTCTAAAATGACTGAATAATCTCACATCTGTTTCTTGTTTAAGTACGCGTGTTGGTTTTTCCCTGCCTGTGATTTGCAGCAGGATTATGGCAACCCTGTTATTGTCATGGAAAATCTCCAAGAGCTGAACACTTAGAGCATCTCCCTCACAACAGCTCAATGCCTAGCATTAGAGTGACAAGACCACCCCTGGGTAAATGCTTGGTTGCAAAGATAACACTGTAATTCTGGATAGTGAAAAGGGATGAAGCTCTGTGAACAGCCCAGACAACTCAGGTTCAATTAGCAGCTCAGGCGACTGATGGTGCTGCAGGAAGGTATGAGTGGGTCTGTCCTGAGTGAGAGGATGTTTGTCAAAGTTCAAAGAGGAGAGTTGCCTTCAGATGTAATCAATGAGTGAGGGGGCAGGGAAGGGAGTAGGTGGGGCATATAATCCCCCCGAGTGGATGCAAAGCCAGCAGTGCCCCAGGACACCCCTAGGATCTGCAACTAGTCCGAGCAATATCAGAGTAAGTACAGTGGTAGCCAATTAGCAGCTAGACCCTGCATGGATGGTGGGCACTGGGGAGACAGACCAGTAAGAATTATGACAAAGAGAACTGAAAAAAAAACCCCACTGTACATCTGGATGGGTTTAACAATAGCATTGATTTTTTTTTTTATTTCTAACCCTACCTTTGGATTCATCTATGATACTAAAATCGCTTTTCAGTCTGTAAAGTCATTTTCTATTTGTCAGGATAAAATTTGCCTAAAGCTGTCACACTCATGATGCCACCGTACTGACACCATGATGCCGCCATACTGACACTACACCTGACAATGTCCTTCACCTTACAGATATTAAGCTCACAAAATTTCTTGGTATAGACATTTTTGGATAGGTCTGCTCAGCTTACATGGATGATTAAGCAGTAATAGCTTGTTGGAGGATGCAGTTTCTGTCCTTTGTCCAGTTGCAGGACCTAGTAAGCAAGTCTAGGCTGGTTCCCCATAGGCTGATTTTTCAGTATCATGATGGTCTTGAGGTACAACAGTCTTTGTGTGGCCCCCACTTCCCAAATTTGTTCACTGATAGAGGCTCTACTAGGGTACAAGCTTGAGATGACATATCTCAAATGGTCGCTGCAGAATACAAGAATACTCGACATATTAAGGTTACAGTCCACAGAGACACTAAGCTTGATCAGCCTATCAGCAACCAGTTAAGTATCTTTATACCGCATAAATTTAATTTTCATTATCTCACAATGCCTCAGTGTGGTTATCAGTAGAAATTATCAGGCTACATAGACATTTCTGTCCCTGCTCTATCTAGAAAATAAGTAAGCAAATAAATAAAACGGTAGTATTATTTACTAGAACAGCTGATCTTTATGAAAAAGTCTGAGTCCCTATCTACCACACAAACCCAATGCATGTGGGAAACAGATAAAAATTAGTTCTCAGTGGGAACATAATGCAATCTTTCAGTAGAATTTACAAGAAGCAATAAAATATGTGGAACTGGACAATTACAATTTTTAGTATTTTACATGAATCACCTACTAAGACCCTGTTATGCTAGTTTGCAGGAAACGTTGATTAGGTCTACCATGACTCTATATCCACTTCAAAAGGAGTAGGCAGTAAAATGACTGTCATGATCCTCTTTCTGTAAAAGAACTGAACTATTTTTTCTGTAAATGTAGTAATGCTATGCAAATAACAAATGACTGAGTTTTCTTACAGTCCTTGTGGAGTACAACTTTTTTATCTTCTCATAAGCTAAGTAGGAGTGGAGTATATCTTTTTTTGATGTAGTGCACCCTAGTTACTGCCAAGTGTGTATGGAGCTGCAGTGTTTGGGCAGTGAGAGTGGAGGATCACACACACTTGCCCAGAGTGGAGAAGGCCATGCCCCTTCTTTTAAATGGAAGGTTTAAAGCGGAAGAAGAAGGAAGTCACTATTGTAGAAGTAGAGGAGACAGTGCAGAAGATAAACAAGGCAAAATCTTGGACACAAAATCTGATATGGAGAGACACATGCACTGGGGGCCTGTAATGGAAACTGTTTAGACTGAAAGAGAAGACAACTGGAAAGCATTGGAGTGGACAAGTCTGTGGTGCCGTATGGCACATGTTATCATGATATGCTGATTTTGAATACAAAAGCTTTGGTTTTGTGTGGGATTATGCAGAATTAAAAAAAATGATGAGTGAAGTCTGTTTTGTGATGGTGAAGTATAGCTGAATATTTCATTTTAAAAGCTGAAGTCTAAGGTGTTTTCCCTGAAGTTGTTTAAATATGTTAAAGGTGTAACCCTATCTCTTAGTGGACAAATGGGTAAGAAAGGCTTCAACTTAACAAGTT
>NC_056738.1:459368454-459378454 GCF_019279795.1 Protopterus annectens
TAGAGATGAGAATGAACTTCCTCACGTTTGCCTTCTTCATATTTGCTCTAAGCTCCCCTAACTCTCTCTCTCATCTTTTTATTTTCTCTTTTGCTGATATGCTTCATCTTTTTTTAATAAATAACATAAAAAGGTGGAATTAATAGTTTTGTCCACAAAAAGATATCCTTATTGCAGCTTTATTATAAGTAAACTAGATTATACTTTTTCAATACTCACTCTGATAACTCCCAAATATTTCTGGCTGTGCAAAAAAATCAACCATAAAATCTGCAGTTATCTATATTAGTGCACTGTGCCACACATCATTTTTTTCTCCTAAGTTCTACACTTCTACTACTCCCTGAAAGGGCAACCCTTCTTTTTCTTCACTATAGACTGCAAACTGACAACGCTGCCTGACTGTAACTCAGTGACCTTATGATCACTGCAGGCTGGTTGACTTGTATGCATGACAGACAGATATATATGGCACAATCCACACTGTTACAAATGTAAACCATGTCATCAATGTCATTAAACAGCTATGTATATCATGAGTGCATCACAGAAACAGATATCACACATGCATGTGGTATGACACCTTGATGGGAGTTCCATGCCATTAGACAGTAATGTTTATGCAAAAAAACTAATACCTACATACGCACAAATAGATGTGTGGCAGCTCACACTGACAAAGGTGGTACACTTCAGTTACACATCATTGGAAGATACGTATGGAGGGGCATGAGGAAAGGTGTACTGTACTCAGGTATTGGTGTGCTGAAGGCTGTGAATGATGAAGGTATTATGGCCTGTCATGTGGATGTCCTGCGCATACTCAGTAGTTGTGGTACATACAAGGGAGTATTCACCACTATGGACCCATGCTGGTGGACATTCCATATACCATATATCCCAGGTTACAGACCACATAACAACTGGTCTGCTGATAGGGTGTGACATCTACATGATCTTTGGTTTGTGCATTTGTTTGCATAATGAAACAAATCCCCACAAGTTTTTTTTTTCTATCTCATGTGTTGTCATGGCTGTGGCAGCAATCTTTGATGTGTGTTGTGACTGTCTGTAGTATACCAATATCACAGTTGGAGTCAATGTTATCCACAATCTGTAGTCCTCCAGACACAGGATTTGTATGTCATTTTCGATGTCTGTGATTTCAATCATGTACAGGAAAGGGCCTGACAGACAGCCCTGATGTGTGCACTTGATCACTGGACATTATTTATTTATTTATTTATTTATTTGACATTTGTTGACCGGGTTAGTCCAACTGGGCCATAGCCCTTTTTCAGTGGAGACCCGGGGAGAAAAGCTCCACAAGCATATCTACATAACTTTTTTAGCATATACATAGAATATGTTTCTATATGTACAATAGTTACTAGGAGTTCAAAAAATTAAGCATACAGTGTAGAAAAAATCATGTTCATCATTGTGAGTTCAAAAAAATTAAGTTCAGCTAAATAACTAAGTAGCTACTAAGGGGGGAAAGGAGTGAGACATTAATCAATAGCAGGGGAGTGGGGTGGTATAAGTGAGGGAGAAAGGTGTCAGGCAAGGGGGGGAGAGTAAAGTCAATCAGGGAGAAGTTTACACTGACATAGCCAAATATTGCTTAGGTGTTTTTTTACAGTGTTTCTGAACTGGTGTTTAGACTTAATATTTTGAGTGTTCAAAGGAAGTTTATTCCAGCTTTCAGGTGGGGAGTAGCTATAAAGGTTCTTTCCAATTTTGATTTTAGGCTTGTGTATGGAGAGTAGATGTTCAGAGCTCCAAAGAGTTCTAGGTGGGGAGTAGGGGGAGATGATAGAGGTAATGCTGGAGCAGAAAGAAGGTTTGTGCAGAATTGAATGAATTATCTGAAGCTATGAGAGGAGAAGGTGGTAGGGAAGGTCTAACCAGTTTAATTTTCTGAGTGCTAAACAGTGATGGAAAGGCAGGGTTGTTCAGCAGCAAATTTGGCCACTTTGTTGTAAGTGGACTTTAGTTTAGAGAGAAGTGTGGTTTGTATGTTGGCGAGAATTTGAGAGCCGTAGAGAAGGCTTGGGAGTATATAGGCATGGGATAGGGCAGTCTTGGCTGTGCTGGAAAGGAGACCAAGTTTTGGGTGAGTTTTTTTAATGTTACTGAGAATATGTAGGTCAAACTTCAACTGGTCATCTATAATGACCCCAAGAAGTTTGGTATGAGAGTTGACTAAGATAGGAGTATTGTTAAGGGAAGAGATAGAGAAAGAGGGTTTAACGTGATGCATAGATTTTGGGATGAAGAGCAAAAGTTTAGTCTTTTTAGGGTTTAGGATTAGGTGGTTCTGGTTCAGCCAGTTTTCAATAGATGAAAAGGAGTTTTGGGTTGTCGTATGTAAATCAGAGAGTGTATCGGTTATGGTGATGACTGTACAGTCATCAGCATATTGTACCAGTGATGATAGCGGTGTGGAGGTAGATAACTGATTAATGAAAATATTAAATAGTAGTGGGTCCAGTATTGAGCCTTGGGAAACCCCCATATTTATGGGAATTTCAGGGGAGATAGCAGATAGCCATTTAACAGATTGGAAATTATTGCTGAGGTAGCTGGAGAACCAGGAGATAGTAGAGGTGGATAGGTTTAGTTCAGAGAATTTATTTAAGAGGAGAGGGTGGGAGACACTGTTGAAAGCTTTTGTGAGGTCAAGAAAAAGGCAAGAGACTAGTTTGTTCTGGTCTCTGGCTTGGGAGATGGTATGAATGAAGGAGATGAGAGCAGCAGAGGTGCTGTGGTCTGGACAAAAGCCATGTTGGGTAGGGGTGATTAAGTTAGCTTGTATTAGGTGTTGTAGGATTTGTTTGTGTACACATTTTTCCAAGATCTTAGAGAGAGGTGATAGTATAGCAATGGGCCTAACGTTGGAGAGTTCAGTACAGTTGCCTCCCTTATGAATGGGGAGGGTGTAGAATTTTTTCCAAGCAGCAGGAACTTTGGCTTCAGTAATGGACCGGTTAATGAGAATAGAGATGGGAAGTGCAAGGGAGTTGGATGCCTTCTGTAGAAATAGTGGGGGGAGACCATCTGTTGAGGGGGAGCGGAGTTTAAGTTTAAGTAGCAAGGACCTAATATAGTTGGTGGATACAGTTTTTAGGGAAAAGGTTGGGGAAGTTTTGGAAGGTTTTGGGGGCTTAGTAGGTAGGGTGGTTTGGAGTTAGGCTGATTGGTTAATTTACTGATGATGTCTATAAAATAGGAGTTAAAGTATGTGGCGATTTGGAGAGGTGTGTTTGTAGGGTTAGTTTGGGGAGAGGAAGGGTTGCCTGGATGAAGAATTTGGTTAACTGTATACCAGAACCTTTTTAGGTTTTTAAGGTGAGATTCAGGAGGGTTTGTGTAGTAGTTTCTCTTATCAGTGGTGATGGCTTTCTTTGCAAGGTTGCATAGTTCTCTATACTGTTGGAAGTGGGAGTGGAGTTTAGTTTTATTCCAGAGCTTCCAGGTTTTATCCCTTTGAACCATAAGGGAGTGAGTGGCATTTGTTAGCCAGGGGGATGTGATTGCCTTTATAGGTCACTTCACACATTTCTACAGATTTAGTTCCCGTATATGTGATCCACTGTTCTACCCACTCAGTGATATAGGTTTTGATGACCACATCTGTCATTGTGGAGTGAATACCTCAGCATGGACTCCTGTCAACTGCCTTGGCCTTTTCAAGTTCCACAGAGTGATGGTCTTTTAGGACATCTGACATATATAACAGACATAGATATAGCATGAAAAACCCACACATGTTTGTTGCACACTGCTGGGATATTAATAGTGTCCATTTAGAAAAGGTCCATGATGACATGTTAGTCTACCTCACAGAGCAGAAGAGTCAGGATGTGTCTATACATGCATGCATCAGGTGCTGTCCCCAGCCAACTCAGATGGATGCATGTCAATGTACACCCTTCTACGGGAACACTCCCTCAGGAGGGTGAGCTGAAGTGTGTATCACACTGTGTCAGGTAGGTGTATGTTCTGAGTCATGCTATAGGTGATCTGTGATATTGTCACAGCCCATTGTTTCTGTGTGATAGGCCTGCATGAAGGTAACACTGTGCATACTGCTGATCTTGATCTGTCCTAGGGTTTGGACACAACCCCCTACTGGGAATTAACACTTATGTCACTAGATGATTAATGAGTGCCCTCACTAAGAGACCACATACTGTGAAGTTTGGTGAATCAACCTCTACCATTGCAGCTGTCACTACTGGTGTACCCCAATGAACTGTACTGGGCCCTATACTGTTTGAAATCTATTTCGCAACAGTCCAGGCTACAAAATATGACCTGCAGCTTACAAGGTTTGCTTATTCATGAATATTGGTTGCAATCATTGAGTCCACCAATTATGTGACTGTATTACAAGAGGGGCTAACACACAAATGATTGGTGCCACAGCCACACAGTCTACTAATACATACAGAAGGTATCAGGATTTGTGCCTTATGCAAAGTGGAATTTCCTGGTAAATACATCATTGACAACACTGCCCCCTATCTTGAAACCAGTGGTGCAAACATTGGGAACACACACCTAGATAGCAAACTGAACTTCATCCAAGTGTCCACAATGATATGGAAAGGCTACATTGTGTATCTCAGAAGTATCCAAATCTGAGGAGGATAAAACAGCACTGCATGTACTCAAACCTCATCTGAACACTAATAAAGTTTAATGCTTCCTTTTGCATGCACCTCACCAGACATCTGTGGCAGCTGAACAGACCACAAGGGTTTCACACCAAGAAAATACAGGTCCTACAAACCATGCCATGAAATATGTGGATATACTGAAAGCCCTGTTCCTGAAATCTATATTGGAAAGCATGAGGTGACTTGTGCCTGGACTACAGAACATCACTGATCCTGCCCTTATAGGTATTCTGCACAACCCCAAATCAGCAGAGTCTGCTGAGAGGAAGAAAAAGCAATGTCCCACATGCTATTTTAAAATTATCTCTTTACTATCAAGCAAGTTCACACACACACACAGACACACACACACACACACACACACACACACACACACACACACACACACACACACACACACACACACACACACACACTCACCAAGTTGACCACAGTGAGACTAGAATGCCTACCTACCTAAGTACATAGGCTACAAAACACAGTACTTTATGCAAGTGCCATGGCACAAGTCTAACTTGGAGTGTCTCAGACATTTTATATTTGATAACATCAGCAGTGTCTGTTGAGGAGAATGTAACAGTGTCCTACATTCTGGTGTAAAATGCTCTCTGTAATGTCAAGCAACAGCTCACACACACACACACACACACACACACACACACACACACACACACACACACACACACACACACACACACACACACACTTGACTACAGCGAGAACATAACCTTTACCTATCTAAATACACAGACTACAGAACTCAGTACTTTACACAAGCATTATGGCACAAGTCTGACTTTCACATTGCTGCAGGTCAACTTATAGTGGATGACATCAGCAGTGCATTTTGTAGAGAAGTTGGGAGGCCTCCATGAAATGGATCTGTAGGCATGTGTAAGTATCAAAATACTGTCAATTCATAGGATTGGAGCAGTAACTGCAGGATACACACATCTGCTTTTCTGGCTAGACACACACACACACACACACACACACACACACACACACACACACACACAGTTAACTGCCATGAGAATAGAACCCCTACCTATCTAGGTACACAGACTACAGAACTCAATACTCTGCACACACAACACAAGTCTGACTTTTACGAGACTGCAGGCAAACTTATAGTAGATGACATCAGCAGGCCATGTAGGAGACAAAATTCTGGGAGCCCTGCATAGTTCATAGCTTCATATGTAAATAGGAGGCTGTTAGCCTAATGGCCCTTTTGTGTTTAAAATCCAAACTGTGCAAAAACACAAGTATCTTTATTGAGCACTGTTGGATGGTTGTTGTTAGCAGAGAGATTTTTGTAAGCAGCAACAACTGGCCCTGCCCATGAGGGACATAGATGCCACCCCAGAGGTAACTTTACAATCACCTAATCATTAGTCAAGATTGCGCTTGAACAGGGTCATTGAGGAGCATTGATTCACATGCATTGGGAGCCTATTACAGAGGACAGCGAGTCATTGGGAATATATCTGTCTCCTCAGCATGTTCTGTTTATGTCACAGGCTAGGTTGAGAACTCCGGGCCAAGTTATTCTTGTCCCATTTGTATGGCAGGGTCTGAGACTGCTCTGTAGGGCAGACATAGATCACCTCTCAGAAGCCTGTATGATACTGAGTATACTGACAGGTCTATCAGTCTTAACATGTATGTTATGTTTGGAAGCCCCGGAGTCTCCCAGGCACAACCCTCTGTTTTCTCTAATTGCTACAGGTGTCTGATGAGGTACAGACAGAAGGGAGCATTTTACTCAATTGGTGGTCTGATAAGGATAGAGTACAGCAGAGGTATGGCCACCTTGGTCTTGGATGTAATGTTAATATCTATGATGTGCACAATGCAGAATGTGTATATCACCACAATGGACACGTAGTGATGAATGTGTAGATTGCTATCAACATGTGTTCCCAAGTCTCACAATAATGCATTTGAGCTTAGAGGTGTGCTATGTATAACATAACTAGCAGGGGTACTTCATTGCCAAAGGGACAATGAACCATTGTATGCTTTAAAGTTCAATCTGTGAATTTGGCACCAAACATTTTTGTGTGGCAACTCCTTCTGTAATATGTTGCCATCACTGAGGGACTCTATATTAGTGCACCCAGTTACAAGTCCTCTGCAGGCTTGGAAAACCACAGGCCATCTACCAATGTCTGTGCTTCAGGGAAGTAGATTGCAAACAGTTAAGGGACCAGGACAGATCCTTGTGGTATTCTAATGATAATTGGCTACTGATGGAGGTGCAGTCCCCAGCCATGAGTGTGTGTCATGTTAGTAAGCCAGTTGCCTATCCCTGTACTACTGTATGACTTAATTCCCACATGGAAGATCTTTACTATGACACATGAATGGGAGATAGTGTCAATGGCCTTCGATAAGTCAACATAGGTGTTTTGTCCTGCTATCCCTCATCCAGGTCTGTGGGGTGCATATCCAAGAAGTCCACAAGGTTCAATAAGCAAGATGTCCCTTTGACGAAAACAAGATGGGTAAGGTCAAGTGTGTTAAAGGTTGCCTATGTCCCTGTGGATATGGTCCATGCTGATTCCTTCCTAGCCTTGCAGATAAGTGTTTTTAGGGATATTGGCCAATAGTTGTAGCTCTACATGTTACCAGATTGATGTACATTGTATAGCACATGGCATTTAATATTACATTTTGTATTGTGGTTGATATATGTGTGGAAAAAGTACTGAGACACCAATGTTGCAGTGCTTGTGGGGGTGGCAACAGATGGATGTATTGTAAATTTGTGATATATTGTTAGATAGGACCCTTAGTTAATGTTTGCACATGTAATTTCATGTCATGCACAGGAAATGGGCAGCATACAGCAGTAATACAGCATAATATATACATTTCCATAGCATGGTGAACATCAGGTGTGTGCAATAGTTAGCAAAGTGAATATGCATGCAAGATACACATGTTTGCACATAGCTAAACAGTGTGCAAACACTAGCTGCATTGCTAAAGCATGACAGTTAGTATTGGGTTTAAGAAATACACCAGCTGCTTAACTGGCTCTGTGGCAGCGCATGTTAATGCATTGATGCATTCCTTTTTTTGGCTGAGATGGTACTGGGTTCGAATACAGATGTATGTAATATTTTAAAATATTTTTCATTACAGAGTGATAATGCAATGACATGGATTGTTTGTACGACATGTGTTGCTGCATTTTGGCACTACTCATCTTCACTGCATATTTGTGCACGATGCACACATCCTCACAAAATTGGAGCCAAAAAAGTGAAGTGATCCGTTGATTTTTATACTACTACAGGCTTTTGAGGGGAGATCTATGCCTAGCATGCAGGACATTGTTAGACCCCACTCTGATGGACCTCCTGCATATCCACAAAACAAACAGTACCAGAATTACCTGTTCTAAAGACATAAACCTTGCCTGTGATATAAATAGGACCTGCTGGCAAGAAAGGTATATATCCCAGAGACTACTCCATCTATGAAACAAGCGCTCCATCCATGTGAATAGAGCCCCTCCCTAATCCAATTCAAGTTCAACTTGGACAATTGGATGGGAAACCGGAAATTCATCCCTGGTTTGGCACCCATGTCTCTGATGCAAACAGGTAACCTATAAATGGTTAATCTCCCAGGCCCTTGCTTACACTTATCAAGGGTATCAGAACTCATCAGAGATTTGGGATGCATGGCAAGGCTTAAAAAGGCCCTTGTGGTCATTAGCCTAGTATACACCTATGAACCTATCATGTGTGATTCTATTTTTTGACTAGATTAAAGGTGTTAAAATGGGGTAGATAGGAAAGTGATGACATTGGGAGCAAGCACAGGAAAAAACAAAGTCTGACAGCTAGTATTGAGCCTCTGGAATACACCTGCTACTTAACTGACTCTGTGGCAGCAGATGTTAATGCAGTGATACATTCCATTTGGGGGCCAGATGGTACTGGGTTTGAATACAGCTGTATCTAATACTTTCAACTACTTTTGCATTACCATTGCTGATCATTGGTGCCCAATGCACACCATCACACAATAACGCATTAAAGATAAGAAATGGATAAGATAGGACAGTGGTGAAATGGGAAGCAAGCTGGGGAATAACAAAGGGAATGCAGGGCAGGAATGTGCAGAAGGCTGGTAGGAAAGAGCCATAACTATGCATTTTTTAACAACTACTAACTGAATTTGGACTGTCACCTACAGAGAGAGAGGTGACCACAATGCAATCATTTTGTATAGCCAATTGGACCGAATCAAATATGTCAAGAAGACACATGAGCTATGTATGGGACATTTTTTTTTTTTGTGGGACAGGTGCCCCCTTTTTTTTTTTTTTTTTTTTTTTTTTTGAGAGTGAAAGAGGAATGTTTGAGAAGGGATATGGGAATGTCTAGGTGAGATAAGTTGGATAGGTAAGGAAGCAATTGCAGACAGACAAGACAAACAGGACAAGAGACAGGGACAGTGATAAACACAAAGTTTGGGGGACACCTTCATTTGGGTGAGGGTGGAGACATCACGAACCCATGGTCATCAAGCTTGGTGACAGTGAGAATTGAGTTCTCACCCCTTGGACTGTAATCACTGTCACCTCAATCTGCTGCTGACTGGCCAGATGTGCTAAACAATGGTGCTGGAGGCAGTGGAGGGTGTGCAGGCAGATCCTGTGGTGTAGGCCTATCCTGCTGTACTGTAGAGCATTTAGTGATGTGGTATACATGGATGACATTAACATATTTTGATGACATGTAATAAAATAAATAAATAAATAAATAAAATGAAAAAAGGAGAAGATAAGGGTTGGAGTGAGAGAAAAAAAGAGATAAGATTAGTAACTTCATATATGACATGCAATGCATTGATAAGATTAATTGACTCTGTTATCTTAACTTTTAGTTTTAAGGCTACCAAGTCCTCTAACAGATAACTTTTACTTTTAAGAGCTCCTAAGAAGTACACACTGTAATACAAATTACAGCAAGTACTCCTTGACGTGTGCATATATTGCACATATGCGTGTTCCAGTTATACAGATTACAGTTTACAGCAGGGCATGTGTGCCACTGATACAGAGCTTTGACTTTCAACCTTTAAATTACACATAATTGAAGAATTAACAGTATTGTATAGTTAGGAAGTGTGGTCTCTGAACCCACAACCTCTGACTAAAGTTTAATTTTGTACTTTTGGTTTGTGCTACAGACTGATGCATGGATACCTGCTTTTACAGTGGAGATATGCATGCTCAATTTGATACAACTTTTAATGCTAGAACAACACTACATACCACATGTTTTACTAAT